>NC_056744.1:620692277-620992277 GCF_019279795.1 Protopterus annectens
GTGTGTGTGTGTGTGTGTGTGTGTATGTGTAAGTAATAAGACATCCTAAGACTGACTAGATATGGCAACATATACCCTAGGAATAAGTTGAATTCATGCCATTCATGCCTTATAACTGTAGATGTATGGTAATAAAGCATGCCCAACATGGGCCTTTACACTGATGAAATTCTTTTTGTTTTGCACTGCAATGGTGGCCTTCTTTTATATGTACTTTGGACATATTTTATATACCCATCAGCCACTCATATTATATCTGATACCATTTCATAAAAACATATTTATATATATGGCTCTACTTCAGTAGATTGAATCACCAGAACATCGAAATTTAAATAGCCGAGACAAAAAAAAAAGAAAGTTGAAAAGCATGATCATTCACAATGCCGGACATAATAACGAAAGAGCTACTGCACATGTCACACAGAACTCCGCTTTTATTTCATTTCATTTGATTTACACAGCAGCACACACACACACACACCTGGGAAAGGCTGCCACACATTTATTAGCTATGCCCTCTTCTGCCCAGGCTATAAGGTAGTTATTACTGCCACCAGCCAACTCTCTATCAGCTACTTTAAGGCCCTTAGCAAATGGTGTCCAATCTTACTGTGTAATGTTACTATCAATACAAATGGTAGTCTGACCAAGGCTATTAGGAGTGGCCCTTACAGTGTCACCAAATAAATATGCAAATACTCTCAGAGTTTAAGTATGTCTAGACAGGCCAGCCACAATGAAAGGTTTAAATATATTTAATAATAAATAATAAAAGAACAAGACAAATCAAAATATACATTTACAGTAACATCAGAGTTCAAAATCACAGGAAATGTTTAAAAGAACATTGCAGGACAGTCTAAAATAAAGAAAAACATCTAAATTAAGCTTTGCTATATTCCTGACTATAACTAAAAGAATTATAATGTACTGTTCTCTAGACTTACTTAGAGCAGCAAGGCAGATGTGGTGAATTGATTGTCTAGCTGATGTTAGGTCAAAGACAGAATACAGAATGCAGTCTCCCTCACAGAGACTTCTGAAATTAATATCACAAATATTACTGCTGGGACAGCTTGCAGAATAACATCATGTGTTATCATCTGACTATTCCAGGTAACCCCCCCACACACACTGCTGAAAGCTAGAAGTATTTAGCATCTGCCTGTGAAAATACATGCACGGGGGCTTTTCCTCAGATCTTTGCAGATCCTGGAAGTCATAAAACACTTCTAAGACAATACAGAAAACTTCTCAGCACAGACATTGTGTCTGCTGCTGCATTGAAACTGAACATAACATCTTTTTTACGGCCCAGCCATAAAGTAATTTAATTTCAGCTATTTTTCTGAAGTTCTACAAGTTTAACCTCCTTATTCCAGTTTCCGCTGTTAAAATATATGCATTTAAAGAGTTACAATAGTGTATGTACATTTCTGTTCTATTCCAGTAGGGCATGCTGTGGTTACATTTTAAGCACTTTGCAAAAACCTTTTCAACATACACTTCTGTACCAGCAGTTCGAGATGCACCTGACAGGCAGTTCTAATACATTTGTAACACAAGTATCTTACATGAAGTATGTTGACATTCACAAATGACACACAACCATTTACAAAATTACAGACAGCTGTGCTGGCAGTATCTCTGTTTGTCGCACTTCTATATAAATCATGTTGATATTCACAAAGGACATATAATTATTTCAAAATTTCAGGTAGCTGGGCTGGCAGTATCTCCCTTGTCACATAACTGCTCAGTACAGCCATTCAAACAAAGACTGGAATATTTGGACCGTGTTTGCTGATCCTTGCTGCATTTTGAATCACTTGACAATTCAGTTTTAGTTGATTTCAATTTTGCAATGCAGTATGAGTTAGCGTTTTTTATTAACAATGATTTTTTTTTTATATTCTCAGTGTTTTATTTTTCATTTTTATTACCACTAATGTTGTTATGTTGTCAGCTTTTAACTCCCTGGTTGTACTTTATGCTTTTTCATAGTAGTGTGGCCAGATTGTATTGAAAGACTTGATTCTCACTTACCATCTTTGTATTATGCAAATCTAACCAATTTTGAGCATGTGGAGCATTTATACCAGATATATGGGTTTTTGAGAGCATTTCTGTAAGCACTCAAAACATTTGTGAATGTGTCCATATGCTGTGATCATGTGTATAATTAAGATTGACTGACTTACAGAACCTAAACTTGTATATAAACGCTAAAGCTTTTTGGCCTAATGTGATTAAAATGTTCAAAAAACAGAGCAGTTTGTAGTCTGATCATTTTTTAGCATTTGTGCAAATAATCATAGAATTTGGAGCATCTGCCTGAATGAAACTTAAAGCATTTAAGGCATTTATTACGGTATTTTTATAATACTCTTGAGTTGATGGAACAGTTTTCTGTATATTCTCAACATTTGGAGTATGTATGTGTATGAGAGAGCATCTGGATAATTTATGTAACTGATATGAATGCTTATAAAACTCAAGGAATGTTTGTAGCATTTGTTAACAAAATAACCAGAATCTTGGTATTCAAACTATAAGATCTTATCTCCCACGTCAAAAAAGTATTCTGTATTATGTTTTAAAATATGCCAGACACGTTTTTGCATTTAACATTTGTTTCTAAACTGCAAGCCAAATGCTCATTAATGAAAACTGAAAAATGCTTGATTAAAAAGTGGCATCTTTCTTTACAATTAACGGTGGTCATTTAGTAACATTCTCTTGAAATAAACAGGGAAATATGAACTCAGAAATGAGCATTAACTGCTGACTGTTTAATAGGTGAATGTGATTTGTGCAAGAAAAAAAAGAAGTCTTTATTTCCAAGCTAAGCTAAATAGCCAGGGAATTGTTATGGCTAGGCTTGTATAGGTCCTAGGGCCAATAGCCTAGTACCAACCTATGATGCTTTCCTTGAGTTGCTTAGGCTATATATGCTGCCTGCACACATGTGCAGGCAGGTTCTAATTCACTCCGGCAGTTCTAATTTACTGTCCATCTGTTTATGGCATATTAAAGCTGTGCAACCCTTTGATTTATTTTGTATAAATATGTCCAAAATTCAGATTCTGCAGTACCAGATTATGTGCTCTGACTTTTTTGTTAAACGAATAAATGGCATACAAATCCTATATTAGGACGGTTTACTCATTGCTAAATTTATGCACAATCCCTGGAAAAACAAATCTCAGTCTCAGCAGAGTGAGAGAAATCTTTCTATGGGTACCATCTGAAAAACATATTTTGTGATGGAACAAGCCCCCTGCACTTTCATTTGAGGGAATCCCCCTACCAGTCCCCACTGTTATATAAACTTACTCCATGGTTGCACAGCACTGAAAAACAGTGAAATGTCCCATTTAAGTGAACAGAGTCTTGCACAAACAGCAATCGTGCACAGTATAAAATCTATATCCTTTGACTATGATTAGTTGTGATTAGATGGCAATAACCCAGCCAAGCACTGCTCACTCGTGGGAAAAATGTTAGGGTGCCATTAATTAGAGAGAGTGGCTATGCTTATGAAGCCTGGCTGCTTTTTATTTCATTTGATAAAGTGATAGTATAGCGCAAAAGCTTGTCCCTAATAAAATTCACCAGGTTTTTCTCATACTCTGATGAGATCCCTTTTTATTTTTCCCAGTGTAAATGTTCCATGTGAGTTCCCCTACTCAGTAGTATTACAGCTTCCTGGTTCATCTAGAATGTGTGAGCCTGAGTGGGACAGCAGAATAAAGGATGTATGACAGACTGTAAAGATGGTAAGACAGCGACAGAAAAAAACAAAGGTCTAACTGCTGTTCGCTGAATTATGGCCTTGATAAAAAAATAAAATAAGGCATTTAATGTGAGAACCTCCATGTTAATCGTGTGGGCTGTATCTCTTCAGCCAGGTTAGACATTCAGCATTGTTTACAGGTGCATTGAACTGAAATATGATGTCTTTATTTCCTAAAGTAGGATAATGTTGTGAATTTGTTATTTAAAATGAAGTATGAAAAGCCAGGATGTTGTATCTTTTTGATTCTGTACCATAATTTTTGTTTTTCGATGCTGCTACATATCCCTGTTTATGTTAGGAGCACAAGACCCTGCTTACACTTATCAAGGATACCTGAACTTCTCAGAGATTTGGGATGTATGGACAGGCTTAAAAAGGTCATATTGGTTATTAACCTAGTAAACACCAATGGACAATCCATGTAGTTACTGTGTAGGGCATTTACTAAATTCCAGCAGGTCTGAAAACTTAACCATGACATAAAAGTGGTGTTGTTGCTCCCCCATGATTGTAAGAAGTGTTGAAATTGACTTGTGTTTAGTTAAGGCACATTTTAAGATGGATGTGTCAGCGACTAAGGAGTTGATCAAAGTGTACATGCATTTTGCAGATGCTGCACGTTACGTTTGAGGGGAGATGTATGAATGAATACCCCATATCTGTGGTTTGCCATTTGTTTTATCTGTCCAGTTACAAGAACTACTATGTTTTAGAAATACTGTGATAAAAAAGAGGTATTGAGAAAACTGTCATAAGTAGTGATGCAGAAATCCCTTTACTCTGGCAGTAACTTTGGGCGTAACCCATGATAGTCTAAGTCAAAACATGCTACTTCAAAAACTGGATCATGGTCATATGGGGCCCTAGGCAGAGTACTGGACCAGGGCTTCCCTCCCGCAGTCATTCCAATACCCCATTAATTGGCTTTCACCCCCCATTACCATAAATACTGTTCAAAACTGTCAGTGTACATATATAACAGATATAGTAGTACTGTAAGTTCATGCAACAGTGTTCTCAAGTCATTATTACTAATGCCACCTCCTTCCTCTGCTTTGTTTGTGTCCAGTTTGTGTAGTTCTTTTTCAATATAATCTAATTTGATTTCAGTATCTGAGGTTACCTGGATATCACTAGGACAATTTAACATCCCGTTTGTGGAGCCAAACTGCTTTGCTTAAGATTTTGTAATTATTTATATAATCTGTTGTAATTGAGAATAAATTTTAGAATCTACGCACAGTTTATCAATTTGTATGGCTTTACTTCTACCACATCTTATGCATCTATAAAATGTTTTCTTGTTATGCTCAATATTTTTATAGAAATTTTCTTCAAAATTTCCTTGATCTTGTCTCACACTATGTTTAATTTGTCTGTCCAGCTTATTTCAGTTTTTAAAGTCATAATTCAACATCTTTCCAATTCTTATATTTTTCTCTCTCACATTAATCAAGTATCTTGTTCTTACGGAAATATATTCTTCTGACACTGTGTGCCTAGGTACTGATGTTAAACTTTTTTTTATTTTATATTCTGCCTAGGTACTGATATTAAACTTTTTTTTTATTTTATATTCTCCTGACACTGTGTGCCTGAAAACTGATGTTAAACAATTTTTTTTTGCATTCAAACAATTTATCTTTCAAAACTTTCCGCATTAATTTTGCAGTTTTTCCACTGAATGCATCACTCCAATTAACTTTACTCAGTGTGTTATCCTTCCATATAATTTGTTACTAATCTTCTGTGCAGTGGTTTAGATTTCAGTTTGGAATAATTATCTAGAAACAAATTAACCTTTATAAACTCATGATCACTGCATATCAGTGGTGGTAAAATCTGACATGATGTAACAGTAATTTCTTTAGGAACACAAAGTCTAGTATGTTCCATACTCTGGTAGGCATTTTTACAATCTGAAGCAATTCTTGTTCCTGAGCATGCTTTGTAAATTATTTCCTTACTAATGTTGTTGAATCAGTATTATTCCAGTCTGTTTCGGGTAAAGTTACGTCCCCAGCCACTATTATTCTTCCCTCGTATGTTTTACATACGAAATGTATAAATTCCTCTAGGCCATCAGCACTTTACATTGGTGTACACTCCAACAATTGTTATATGTTCCAAGGTTGTATTTATTGTCACAGTCGCACAATATACAGTATTGGTGTTATCACTGAACATGTTATAATCACAGGTCTCATAATCTTTACTACCTATCATAATACCTCCACCTGATTTTTTGTTAGAATGTTTGTTACAGTAAAAACATTTATACCCTGACAGAACTGGTTTCCAGTCATTGCTCTTTAACCATGTTTACAAACAATAACAACATAAATCTTGTGGGGAATGTGGCAAATTTTCCGATAAAAAACTTTATTACGAATGCTCCTAGCATTAACAACCATCAAGAGGTACATCAAATGTTATCTGTGAACTGTTAAATTTTCGACCTGGCAAAAATCCTGCCTTGTGTTTGTCAAATATTGCAAAATATCTGCTGCAAAAATTCTCTTCCCTGATCTTGACAAATGCACGCATAGCTGGCCTTAGGTATAGGCCAATTAGGTGGCTGCCTAGGGCACTTTTCCAGTAATCTGGATGGTGTAGGTAGACCAGGGTGGTGTTGGGGGTGTACTGTGGAGACCTTTTGCCTCGGGCACCTGTTCCCCAAAGGCTGATCCTGAGTGCATGCCATTCTCTCTAAACAGTGGGCCCAAATGTGAAAACTATGAAACTCTAAGGAGACATTGACTAACTATAATCATAGGTTCATAGCTGTGTACTAGGCTAATGGCCCTGGGGCCTTTGCAAGCCTAGCCATAGGATTACCTTGGCATCGTGCCACCCGACCTTAGTTCCCAGTGCCTCTGTCGAGTAGAGCCACTGGAGTTATCCCCAGGGTGAATTTTCTATTTCCCATCCACTCATCAAGATTTCTCTTGAAGAGGGTCAGCAAGAAAAAAAGACGACCAACTCTCTTTATCTACATAGTTTGACTTGCGTTAATTTTAGCAAATTTTTATTTTTTATTATTGACAGGATACCTGATAATGATAGAAGCGGTGATGTTAAGATTATATTAGAGATGAGGGAGACCTTGTGGCAGTTGAGATTAAACGCATCCAGACCCCCAGGTATAAATGAGTATATTTCTATGGTAAGCATTCTAAAGCATAGATCTCTTTTTGTTTAAATTGGATATATTAACAGGTTAATATATCTATATATTCTGCATTTTTTCCACTTTTTATTACTACTTTTTATATTTTACACAGTTATATACAAATACTATAAACTTTACAAGCTTATTATGTAGACAGCTTGAATATGTAAATATGTACATATTTATTTATTTACTTATTTATTTATTTATTCAAACAACTATTTACATATTTACTAATAACCTACTAATAACTATTTAATAATACAATATAATACAACACCCTATTTATTTATTCACTTAAATAGATTTGATCAATTTTGAACTATGTGTATACATACATATCTTCGATTACAAATTACACTTCATTCCATTTTATATTATTTTATATTATATTATTTTACTCTAATCTTTATTATTTTTTGATACCTATAAGGGTGTTTTTAATAAAAAAAAAGTTTTTTTTGTGTGTTTTTCTTTTTAAAAAAGGTTTTGTCATTAATGATATCGAGCGATTACTTCATTTTGATAGGTTTGGCACAAAGGGCGGTTTTTTGGAATTTGTATCAGCTGGTTGGTTTAATATTTGCCACAACACTCTGATGATGCCTGACTTCTTTTCAGCTGAAAGCGCTTAGTGGTTTTAAGTGTTTTATTTGTTTTATGTTGTTGTTTTTTATTCGAATTAAACGCTTTCTACTTGTTCCTATTTGCGCTGGAGTTTTTTTTAACTGGCCATCACCTGGAGCTGTATTGGAACATTTAAGGGTCAGCAAGATTCTCTGCTTGACGTGTATGGGAAGTCTATTCCATAGCGTGGGCAGTCTCTGGGTTATGAACCTGTCCCTCTAGTACATTCTGTTGATTGTGGTAATGAGATTGAGGTCTCTGGAGCGTGTGGTGTGGAGGGATTGGGATTTCTTTAGATGTAGTATTTCTAACAGAGCTGGGTCAGACATGGCTTTGTAAGTCAAGCAGAGATCACATCTAAATAGGCGATATGAGACAGAGAATAGTTGGAGTTTTTTGAGTCTGTCCATATAGGACAAGTGTTTAAGGCCTAGGATCCTCTTTGTGAGGTACTTTTGTGGCCTTAGCAGTTATTGCAAGTGTCTAGTGAGGTACATGCCAAATGGGGCATTGTACTCTTTGATTGGCCTAATGAGGGAAGAGTAGAGGGAGACAATGACCTCTTTCGTCCTGGATGCAAACCCCTTAGTAATGAGATGTGCCACATAGAAGGACTTTCTGACCACAGTGACAATGTGGTGATTAAAAGAGAGGTTGCTGTCAACCTGTGTTCCCAGATCTCTTATAACGCCTTCTGTGTTCAGTGGACTACCATCGATGTGGTAATTCATGGGAACCTGTTTTTTCCCAAAGGGGATGACACATTTTTTGCCATTGAGCTTAAGGCCATGGTTCTGACACTAGTCATTGGTCTCAGTGAGGCCATTCTGTAGGATGTCAACATCACTTGGGGAGTTAATAATAGCTCCCAACTTGCAAGTCTGTTAACTTTATCAGCCAGAGTCCCTTTGTGTTGGCCTGGACTTCAGAGAAGTAGATACCAAACAGGAGAGGACCCGGGACCGAACCCTGTGGGACTCCACTCGTGACTAGTCAGCAGTCTGACTTGGAATCAGCTACTTTCACACTGTGGGTCTATCTGTGAGCCAGTTTTCAACCCACCTAGTGATACAGGGGTAGATGCCTAGCTTTGTGAGTTTTTCTATGATTCTGGAGTGGGGAATGGTATCAAAGGCCTTGGCCAGTTCAAGGTAGGCTGTATGAACCACCTTGCTTTCATCCACAGCTCTGGTGACTGACTCAAAGAAGTCGACCAAGTTGAGCAGGCATGATCTACCCTTCATAAAACCAAATTGTGTGGGATCCAAAGTTTGGAGATTCCCTATATCCTTGTTTGTTAGGTCCATGATGATGGGTTCCATAGCTTTTCATATCAGACTCATCAGGCTAATGGGGTGATAGTTCCCAGGGTCTGTAGTCGCTTCTCCCTTGTGGAGAGGGATGACTGTAGCAGTACACCATTTGGTAGGGACAAAGCCTGAGGTGAGGCTGCGATTGAACAGGGCACACAGGTGAGGTGCCACTTCACTCTGTAGTTCATGTAGAATACAGCCAGGGATATTGTCAGGTCCCATAGAAGCTGTATTTTTAACCTTGGACAGTGCTGTTTTAACCTGTGCAGCAGTAATATTGGGTGCCTGGCAATCTACTGGTATTGTGATTGGTCTTTTGGGGGGGAGGGGTAAAGTTGGCACTGAATCTGTCGGCCAGTATAATGGCAATATCTGTTGGCTCCATATAGGAGGTACCATTGTGCAGTTGCTCAGAGCAAATCTGGGTATTGCCGTGGAAATTCTTTATATAAATATAGAAGGCCTTATAGTTGTCTTTACTATCTGCTGCAATTCTGTTTTCATAGCTAGCTTTAGAGGATTTGATGAAGGATCTCAACTTTTTGTTGAGGCTGATAAGGGAGTTTTTCCAGTCTTGGGACTTCACCTTATTCCGGATCAGTTTCCTCCTTCTGTTGTAGAGTTTATTTATGGCTGGGGACCACCAGATTGGCTTCCTTTTTTTGGAGGAGAGTGTCTTGGTTTTATTGGGTATGGCGAGATCCGTGCATTTGTGTATGTGTTCGTACAGTGCATTGGTGTATGATTTGGCGGTCATGCAACTATTATGCATTTGCATGGGTGCCATGAAGTTAGCCACCTCTGTTTTTAAATTAGCTTTGGAGATGTTTTTCATGGTGGTTACCTTTGCGGGGGAGGGGGATGTGGATTTCCAAGGTGATTAGTTTGTGGTCAGATCTAACCAGGGAGTTACTTTTGGTGTAGAGCAATGGTCGCCCATGTTAGTAATGACCAGGTCAAGGATGTTGCTACCTCTAGTGGGGGTAAGATTGAGCTGGTCCAGGCCATTGAAATTAATGAATTCCAGGAAACTTTGGGCAAGTGTATTGGTACATGAGTAGTTTTCCCAGTTAATGCAGGGGTAGTTGAAGTCGCCTAGTATAAGAGTGTTAGGTTGGACCCTAATATTCTCCAGAGTGCTTAGGAATGTGGAGTGTGAGTCTTGGGACATGGTTTGGGACCTATAGCAGGGTATGACCTGAATCGCTGTCTTACCCAATGTTAGCTGCACCTGAAGTAGCTCTGATGCGTTATGTTGGGCTACCAGTCTGAAGGTGTCCACATCCTTTATGAATATGCAAACACCACCGCCTTTGGAGCTTCTGTCCAAGTTCTGGGGCCGAAAGGTGTGGAATGAGTTATAGCTTGGTAGTGCAGGGGTGCTTTCTGCTGCCTTGAACCAGGTCTCTGTTACAGCACAAATGTCGATGTTCTCCATTTTAAGGAGTGCTTCCAGGGAGTGCATGTTGAGATTTAGATGTCTAGCGTTGAGCAGCATGACCCTGAGATTGCATTTGTTTGTAGCTTTTACAGTGGTAATTTGGTCTTTGGAACACCACCTAAAAAGGCACTATAGGGGTGGCAAGAGCCTTGGCCAGTATTCGGATGCCCAGGGGTGACACATGCAGGCCATCTCTGGCAAAGCATCGAGGTCTGTCAATCATGTCATCCCAGGCAGACAGATACTGAATCCCCTTAGAATTACAGCAGAAACTTAGCCAGTTGTTGAAATCAATCATTTTCTACTTGTACTGTGGTATTATTCTGGGTGATGGTAGGATGCTGCTCAGGTCTAGGATCATACCCACCTGGGCTACATAATCCAAGAGCTCCTCCATGTCTCTTTTCATGTAGTCTAGGCAGGTACGTCTCAGGTCATTCACACCCACATGTACAATAACTGAGTCATATTTGTACCTGTTGCTGAGGGACCTGAGTGCATGCATTATGTGGCAGATCCTGGCACCTGACATGCAGCTGACTGTTACTTTCTCCTTATTCAACCTAGTGAGTGGTACATCAGTGTGCCTCACTATCAGGTTACTTATGACTAGTGTGTTGGGCATGCTGTTTTGCATTAGGGGCTTTGGTTGGGTGGCACACTGTTTAGGAGAGTTGTGTGTCTCGTTATTAGTGTTGTGTTGTGGTGGTCAAGTGCATTTCTGCCTAGGAGGTCTCTGCTGTTTGGGTAGATTTTTATTGAGAGCCTCCACGAAGGTGGGTGCGTGGTTTGTGTTTTTATGTGAAGGCAGTGCTGGTGTGTGTTCTGGAGGGCTGTGTGTCCCATGTGGTGTGGTGCAAGTGTTGACCTTCTCCTCTTGACCAGCTATTCTGGTCTTGGCTGGAGAGTGCTTGGCTTCCAGTTTGGATATATAAGTGCATCTCTTGCAAGTCTGAGTGTTGGGAGGTAGGAGGAGAGGGTTGTTGGTCTACATGAGGCAGTTGCTGCATTGTTTCAGGATGCCCAAGTTCACCAGGTTAATAGGAGAAAGCACAGGGAACTGACCTTTAGACAAGCCTGGAGGGATGGGCATTAGTAATAAGTACTAGATCTGTTTCTTTGTAGAACGTTTATTGCTGGTAGCACTTTTGTGTGCTACAATAATTGCTACAAGAAGTCTGGTAAAGTGCTAGACTAATAAGCTAGTAAAAGTGCAGGAGAGGAGGGAATTACCAGATCTAAGGGAAAAACTGAAGAGCAGAATTTGGCATCACTCAGAAGCTTACAAACAGTCCTGGATACAGCAAGTCTGTATCTGGACTAGACTAGTTACAGGAAAGGCAGGAAACAAGTGCATTCCTGGGCTTTTAAACCAGAAAGTTGAGAGAGCTGGAAAAACTGCCCAAACAGCCAATAAACTACAATTTCTGGGCCAGAAACCACTCCTCTTGTGGTAGATATGCCACCTAGTGCTTACTACTCCCACTGATAAGCTAGGAGGCTTCCCTCCAACACAGAAAGGCTTGGGGGGCTCAGAAGCATACATACAGTCCTGGATACAGCAAATCTGTATCTGGACTAGACTAGTTACAGGAAAGGCGGGAAAAGCACAAATGCGGTCTTTTAAACCAGAAAGTTGAGAGAGATGGAAAAACTGCCCAAACAGCCAATAAACTACAATTTCTGGGCCAGAAGCCACTCCTCTTGTGGTAGATAGGCTACCTAGTACTTACCACTCCCACTGATAAGCTACAAGGCTTCCTTCCAACATAGAAAGGCTTGGGGGGTTCAGAAGCTTACTGACAGTCTTGGATACAGCAAATCTGTGTCTGGACTACACTAGTTACAGAAGAAGTGGGAAACAAGCTCAAACACAGGCTTTTAAACCAGAAAAGTTGAAATAGAGGGGAAAAACTGCCCAAACGGCCAGTAACTACAATTTCTGGGCCAGAAATCACTCCTCTTGTGGTAGATAGGCTACGTAGTGCTTAATCTTCAGTGATTTATCAAAAGCACCTGTTTAAATGAGAACTTAAACTATCTAGAAAAGACTTGGTCCTGCCCATGCCAAGCCCCCACATGACAACTATTTCTCCTACCCATCTTCTACTCTTTTTTGATCTATCACCTTCTTTCTGTCTTTACCCTCCGTCATAAAATTTACATCCTTTTTACCCACCTGTATTAAAAACACAAAAGATAATCTTAATTTCTATCAGTCTTATGTTTTAATACTGAGTGCACCTATTATATATTGTATATTTCTTTATTTGTATTTTCATTGTATTATACATTATTGTGCTATAAACTGTGTTCTATATTGTTATGTTTTGTGCTTGGACATTAGAACACTATGTAGTTGTTTATTTCTTTTTTTTTTTTTGTACATGATTGTAAGTTATCTGGAGCTTTTCTCCTTGGGTTTCCACTGAAAATGGGCCTTGGGCTCAGTTGGACTAACCCGGTTAACAAATGTCAGATAAATAAAAAGAAAAAAAAGCTGATGGAGATTTGGCAGTTGAAGTAGAAATAATTAGGCTCTTGCTTCCTGCACCAATGGTACAGAGTTTGAGCCTGTGCAGGTCACTTAACTAAACTGCCCTCTCTACCTAGGGCATTTCACACAAGCACACACACACACACAACTTATGTTAGTTTGGTCCAATCCACATGCTTGTAAGCCTGCCCTGGTTAACAAATTCAGTAAAATCTCTTGTGCTCTCAGTGCTTGCTCTGTCTCAAATGCCATATTAAAAGTAACTCATACCTGACTGCGGTTTCTAAATGCATAAAAAGAAATTCCATCCATAATGCTTATTCATATGCTGCCCACACCTCTTCTTCCATGTTTTTGCTGTATTAAAAAAAAGCATCTTGGACATGCAGATCCACACATTTGTTCATATGCCTGCCCTGGTTAACAAATTCAGTAAAATAAAATCTCATGCTTGCTCTGTTTCATTGGCTGGCTGAATCTAAATAGGAAATTTTAAAGTGACAGGATGTATTTATGCCAGTGCTGTGTTTGCATGCTTGCTTACTGATTGGCTGGATGGTATAGAGCAATAAATGTTATATTGACAGGATACAGATACAGAGAGCAGGAAAACTTTGAGTAAAAGCGGAAAAAGGTTTTCTTGTGATTTAAGAAAAATATTAGCAGATACTTTTCCAACATTGGGCCTTAGGCAACTGCCTAGCTACCTCTGTTGGGGTGCGTGTTTTCTTGTGATACACCAGTTCCTTTAAGTACTGTTTTCTGACACATTGGTTTATAGTTCTTATTTTCTTTGTTGACAAGCTAATTTAATTTGTAATATCACTAGTAGCAGTGCATAATCAAAATGGAAGAGCTACTCAAAGCAAAATACCGTTTAATAAATAGTGCATTTAACTGATATGTCATGACAGGATTACATTAGCAGCAGCACAATACGTTGGTGGTGTGATGCGAGTCTGAGGTCCTAGAATGCATGAATATTACTGATTTCAATGAAAATCAAGTGTGCCAAGCATGCCTTTCCACCCCGTGAGTAACATGCAATTAAACATGAGACAAGAAACTCAAAGAAATAAAATTAGCAATGAGTTCAGTATCAGCCCAATATCAAGTATTGTAAATTAATGCCAGTTAGAATTGCATTGCATGAAGTATAGTATTTTTCTTCACATTTGCAAAAGCTGTTTCATAGAGCAGAGTGAATGACATACGTTATAATTTCGGGAATAGAGAGGTACACCTCTATTATAAATCATAGACCTAATTTAAGAACTTCATCACTTTAAAATATTTCTTCAGTTGCAAATCATATATTAATATTGATACTGGCTTATTCTTTGATTTACTTTGATGGATAAACTGCATTGGAAATGGTTCTGTAATTGAAAGTTATATATCAGTCAGACATAGTGTTCTGAAAGCCTGTTTCCTACAGCTGATGAAATGTACACTTTGAAATGTAGTAATTCATATTCCCCTTGATTCATTTTCATTTTTTACTGATGCTACACCTGATTAATCTTAATGCATGCTGAAAAATACCTACTGAAGTTGGTGTTGACATATTTATGCCTTGATTAATTTATATATTGATGTCAGATGTCATTCTTTTTAGATGGAAACATTGCCAGTGACAGTTTCAGTCATTTTGCCTACTTTGTGATTTGTGAACTTACTTTTCTGTGCCATGATTATATTAAAAAAAACAATTGCGTGAAACTGCATTCCATTTTCCTCAGTAGAACCTGAGTTTATGTATCCATTATGATTTTAGTGATCCAGCTATATAACTTCAAGGGGTTCTACTATTCCCTACTTATGTTTAGATATATTATTTTTAATTCTGTAACTTGTTTTGTCTATATTCTGTTCTTATACCATTATCCCAATGTGTTATTGTAAGGTGAAGGATTTGGGCAACACAGTGTATAAACAACATCATATATCTCCGCCTACATATGTTACACTCCCATCTGCCACCTTTTGATTTTTGACAGACTTAACTTCACAGAATTGTAGGCATGCGCGCACGCACACACACACACATGCACAGAATGTCCCTTGTGCTTTGTCTTTTTTAATGATTGCCCTGTATTCTGTATAGCTTCTGCTGTTATATATCCCATATTTTTGATATAATTTGCTACAGATGTGTTGGCGTGTACCCGTCACATTATTTCACCGTAAAGTTTGCACAAGTGTAGATGAGCCCTTAGTGACCTGGCTGCTGTTTCTCTCAGCTTTGTCATGGTATTGTCATTGTTATTCAGAGTTCACTCCTGTCAGGTAGGAGCTGCAACAAGATACATAGTGTGGTATAATGTTAGTTAAATTGATAAATAATTTCACAAAACTAAACTTGCAGACTTTTCAGAGTGCATTTATTCAAAGCTCTTTAAAGATGTGACTTCATCTTGTGTTCCACATTCATGGCCATGGTGCAATTTGATAGATGAGGATTCAATACATTTTATCCTTATTAACAAAACTAAATAAAAACGTGTTGACTATCCACAGATTTGACTGTCGCATTCAGAAAAATGTATCTTTATTTTTACTTTTGTACCCTACAATGTATTATACAGAAGTCTAAACCTCAAAATGCACGCAATCGAGGCACTCCTCAGTATGGAGAAAATTGATATATGTGCAGTAACAGAAACCTGGTTTAAGGCTGCAGAGAGCACCCAAGCACTACCAGGCTACAACTCATACCATATATTTTGGCCACAAAACCTGGACCGAAATATAAAAGGCAGGGGCGTATCTATATTCATCAAGGATACCCTCACCTCCAGGTTAGTGGCACAGCACGACGCTTCAGAGATCATCCACGTGCAACTAACAATGGGCAGAACTGCAACGCAAATTGTAGCTTGCTACAGATCACCCAGCATGTCCCAGGATCCCCATTCCGCATTTCTGGAAACACTGGGAAACATAAAGGTCCTACCAAACACCCTGATATTGGGTGATTTCAATTACCCAAACATTAAGTGGGAGAACTGCTCAAGTACTAATTCCCTTGCCCAACATTTCCTAGAATTTATAAACTCAAACGCCCTGGATCAACTGGTCAACACCCCCAACAGAGGTGACAACATATTAGACCTGGTCATCACCAACATGGGGTTGACCGGTGTTCCACACCAGAGGTCAACCCCTTGCTGGTTAGATTTGACCATAAACTAATCACTCTGGATATCCACATTCCACCCCCACCCCCGGTCAAAGAAACCACTGTGAAAAACTTTTCAAAAGCAAACTTCACTTTACCTAAGACCGAGGTGGAAGGTTTCAAATCCCCCATGCTAAAGGATATCGCTGCCCAAGCTGCAAAATCCTTTGCTAATGCACTCTATGGGCACCTACAAGAATATATGGCTCATGCTATCCCAAATAAAACCAAGAATTACTCCTCCAAAAAAAGGAAACCAGTCTGGTGAACCCCTGCCATAAACAAGCTATACAATAGAAGGAGGAAACTAGTACAGAAAAGAGTAAAATCCCAAGAAGAGAAGACATCCCTGATCAGTATCAGCAAGAAACTACGATCCCTCATAAAATCATCCAAGGCTAGATTCGAAAGAAAAATTGCCAAGGACTCCAAAGGTAACCACAAGGCATTCTTTAACTATGTCAAGAATCTAAGTGGCAATTTTCAGATCTGCTCGGAGTTAGTGCAGAATGGCACAAAATACACTGAACTGACCGATATCGACAACATCCTGGCAGACAGGTTCAATGCAAACTTCACCCCTCTTTCACCCCCAAAAGGGCCCATAACCTTACCAGAAGAATGTAGTACCCTTGAAATCACAGACACTCAGGTTAAAACAGTCCTCTCCAAAGCCAAAAACACAGCATCAATGGGGACCGGACAGTGTCCCAGGCTGTGTCCTACATGAGCTCAAAGATGAACTAACCCCTCAACTAAACACACTGTTCAAACTCAGCCTCTCCACAGGCTACATGCCCATAAAGTGGTGCACAGCAACTGTTATTCTGCTCCACAAAGGTTGAGCCACAACAGACCCTGGGAACTATTGCCCTATAAGCCTGACTAGCTTGGTCTGCAAGGCTATGGAGTGCATCATCATGGATCTTATTAACAGAGACATTGGGAACCTCCAAACACTGGACCCTACCCAGTTCGGCTTTAAGGGCAGATCATACCTCCTAAACCTGGTGGATGTCTTTGAGGCAGTTAGCAAGGTTATAGACAAGGGAAAGGTGGTCCACACAGCCTACTTAGACCTCACAAAGGCCTTCAACACCATTCCCCATTCTGGTATTATAGACAAGCTCACCAGCCTGAACATAAATCCCTACATTACAAGATGAGTTGCCAACTGGCTCACGGACAGAACCCACATGGTAAGAGTTGCTGGAGCTAGGTCTGACTCTAAACCGGTTACAAGTGGCATTCTCCATGGCTCAGTCCTAGGACCCCTCCTGTTCGGCATATACTTCTCAGAGGTACAGGCAAGCACAGGAGGACTATGGCTGACCAAGTTTGCAGATGACTGCATATTAGGGGCTATAATTGACTGTCCGGCTGACACAGACATCCTCCAAAAGAATCTCACTGAGACAGACGCCTGGTATCAAAACCATGGCCTCAAGCTAAATGCCAAAAAGTGCATAGTCATCCCCCTTGGGAAAAACAAAGTACCCACAAACTACCACATAGGTGGTAGCCCCCTAAATACGGAAGATGTAATAAGGGATCTGGGGAACCAAGTAGATAGTAACCTCTCCTTTGATAATCACATTGCCAAAGTGATTACAAAAGTCTTTCTGTGTGGCCCACCTAATCATAAAAGGGTTTGCATCCAGATCAAAAGAGGTCATTGTGCCCCTCTACACATCACTCATCAAACTCATTTGGGATGTACCTTGCAAGACACCTGCAACAGCTGGAAAGAAACCTAGAGCTGTTTACTGAATTTCCTGTTTGCACTTATTTTTAAAATCGTTTTTTTCTCAAAACTTGCATTTTATCTGTCTTTGGCCTAGCACTCTTGTGTGGGGTCATTTACTGCACTGTTATAACTTACTGATACTTGTTAACCTCTGCTATCTCTGGAAAAAAACAAAAAAAATCTTGCTTTTTTCCCACTTTTCTGAGATTTAAAAAAGTTCATTTATAGGCTTGCTGTTCTTGAACTGTTTGTAAGTTTCTGTGAGGCCATTTTTTGCTTGGGCTAAAGGAAGGTCTCTCTGTTGATCAGTGGCAGTGAAAAACATTGAGCAGCCTGTCTGCCCCTGTGGGAGTGGTTACTGACTTGAAACTGTAGTTTTATTGGCCATTCTGGGTCAATTCCAAAACTCCTTCATCTTCCTCTCTTAAAACCTGGTTGCCTCGTGGTTGTGGCGTCTTTTCAGGCTTGTTGGCTGTTGGTGAAGCACCCACCAAGAGGAGAAAACGCTGAGAGAAGAAAGGAGCCACTTTTGAGACTTTCGTAAGTATTTTTCCTCTGTTTATTTGCTAAGTTTTTCTGCATAGCCGCCTATTTTGAGCATTTTCTGGCTTGTTAAATTTGATTTCTGCATTAGTAACTGTATTTAGAGCACAACCTAGAGCTGTTTACTGAATTTCCTGTTTGCACTTATTTTTAAAATCGTTTTTTTTTCTCAAAACTTGCATTTTGTCTGTCTTTGGCCTAGCACTCTTGTGTGGGGTCATTTACTGCACTGTTATAACTTGCTGATACTTGTTAACCTCTGCTATCTCTGAAAAAACAAAAAAAAAAATCTTGCTTTTTTCCCACTTTTCTGAGATTTAAAAAAGTTCATTTACAGGCTTGCTGTTCTTGAACTGTTTGTAAGTTTCTGAGAGGCCATTTTTTGCTTGGGCTAAAGGAAAGTCTCTCTGTTGATCAGTGGCAGTGAAAAACATTGAGCAGCCTGTCTGCCCCTGTGGGAGTGGTTACTGACTTGAAACTGTAGTTTTAATGGCCATTCTGGGTCAATTCCAAAACTCCTTCATCTTCCTCTCTTAAAACCCTCTTTTGCGTGTTTTTGAGCATAGCGCAACAACGGGCAGTGCCGCCTAATTGGGTTTAAACTATTCCTGGCTCCACAAAGTCTGCTCTTCACTTTTTCCCTTAGAACTGCTCTATCTCTCAATTTAAACACCATATTCTCATTCTAAGGCCCTTCACTGGTCCAATTAAGTAATCCTACAAGTTAGCACTATTAAACCATAAGCACTACTTACTCTTATACTCTCTACAATTACCCTGTCCTCTATTGTCCGTCTTAAATTCAGTTTCCCTATTACTCTAGCATGTCCAAAGGTCAGTCAATGGTTTCCTCTCCAGTCCAGCTGGTGAATCTGGGAATTTTGAGGCAATGTTACAACTGTCTCATGTACACGGACAACCCTCTCCTCCTCCAAACAGGTTCAAATATATGTGAGAGATGCAACTATTTAGCCAAACTGGAGGCTGAGCTCTCTCATCTCAAAACTGGTGTAACCAGTCAGGAGGAGAAGGTAACCTCACACAACACAATTCCAGTATCACATAGTCCCACCACATCAGCGAACCAAACACATAAATACACAAAAACATACTTGGAGGCTCTAAATAAAAATCTACCTAAGCAACAGAGACCTCCAAAGCAGACATCCAAGCAAACGCTACCTCAAAACAAAACACACACAACACATAACCCACAAAGTCAGTGTGCCAAGCAGCCACAGCCCTTAAGGCTGAATAACACACCTGATACTCTTGTTATAGGTGGCTCTATTGTCAGACACACTGACGTCCCGCTCACCAGGCTGAATAAAGAGAAGGTCACAGTGAGCTGCCTGTTGGGCGCTAGGATCTGCCACATAACGCAAGCACTCAGGTCACTCCAAAGCAAATACAAATATGACTCAGTCATTGTACATGCTGGTGTGAATGACCTGAGACGTACCTCCCTGGACTACATGAAAAGAGACATAGAGGAGCTCTCTGATCATGTAGCCCAGGCTGGTATGACCCTGACCTTGAGCAGCATGTTACCCTCACCTAGAATGATGCCACAGTACAAAGACAAAATGATCGATTTTAACAATTGGCTAAAATTTTGGTGTCATTCAAAGGGGATCCAGTGTCTGTCAGCCTGGGATGACATGCTCGACAAACCCGCGTTGCTTCACTAGGGACGGCTTGCACCTGTCACCACTGGGCTTTGGATATTGGCAAAGGCTCTTGCCACCCCCATAGTGCCTTTTTAGGCAAGGCTCAAAAGTCAAACCCACCCCATAGACAGCACAAGGAACAAGAAACTAAGGGTAATGCTGCTAAACGCCAGAAGTCTTAACCTCAAGATGCACGCACTCAAAGCTCTCCTCAGTATGGAGAACATCGATATCTGTGCAGTGACAGAAACCTGGTTCAAGGCTCCAGAGAGCACCCCAGCACTACCAGGCTATACCTCATATCATGCTTTTCGGCCCCAAAACCCGGACCGAACCACAAAAGGAGGGGGAGTTTCCATATTTATCAAGGATATCCACACCTCCAGGTTAGTGGCATTGCACGAAGTATCGGAGACCATCCATGTGCAACTAACAGTGGGCAAGACTGCTTTTCAGTTTATTGCATCCTACAGACCACCCTCTCAAAGACGGGAATCCCATTCGGCTTTCCTGAAAACATTGGAGAACATGAAGATCTCTCCGAACACCATTATATTGGGCGACTTCAACTACCCAAACATTGACTGGAAGCAATACTCAAGCCCCAGCACCTTAGCCCAAAGATTCCTGGAAATTATAAACTCAAATGCTATGGAACAACTAGTCACCACTCCCACAAGAGGGGACAACATACTAGACCTGATCATTACCAACATGGGGACTCTATGCTCCACACCAGAAGTATATCCCTCATTGGTAAGATCAGACCATAAATTAATTTCACTGGATGTTCACATCCCGACCCCACCCCCAGCCCAGAAAACCACAGTGAAAAACTTCTCAAAAGCGAACTTTTCACTTCTCAAAACCGGAGTGGAATCCTTCAAGGCCCCAGGGCCAGTGGAAACTACAGCCCAAACTGCAGAATCCTATATAAATGCATTCTACGGACATCTCCAGGAATGCATGGATTATGCTATCCCAAACAAAACCAAGACCCAATCATCCAAAGGCAGGCGGCCAGTCTGGTGGACCCATGCCATAAATAAACTGTACAACAGAAGGAGGAAGCTACTACATGATAGAGCAAAATCCCTAATAGGGAAGGCATCTCTGATCAGTACTAGCAAAAAATTACAATCCCTCATAAAATCCTCCAAGGCCAGCTTCGAGAGAAAAATTGCACAGGACACCAAAGACAATCATAAGGCTTTTTTCAGTTATGTTAGAAACCTGGGATGCAACTCCCAGACTTGTTCTGAGTTGATTCTAAATGACAAAAAATACACTGAACCCACAGACATCGCCAATATCCTGGCAGACAGGTTCAGTGCAAACTTCTCCACCCCTCCCCCAAAGAGCAAATATCTATCGGCAGAGGGCTGCCCCCCAAACATCCCAGATCCCCAGGGGAAGGCGGCCCTCTCCAAAGCAAAAACACTGCTTCCATGGGACCAGATGGCGTCCCAGGTTGTCCTACATGAACTACAAGAGGAACTAATCCCTCAAATAAAACAGCTATACAATCTCAGCCTCTCTACAGGATATGTGCCCACAGAATGGCGTACAGCAACAGTGGTCCCACTCCACAAAGGTGGAGCATCTACGGACCCTGGAAACTATCGCCCCATAAGCCTGACTAGTTTAGTCTGCAAGGCTATGGAGAGGATCATCATGGAGCTCATAAACAAAGACACTGGGGACCTACAGACACTAGATCCTACCCAGTTCGGCTTTGTCAAGGGCAGATCCTGCCTTTTGAACCTGGTTGACTTCTTTGAAACAGTCACCAAAGCCATAGATGAAGGAAAGGTAGTCCACACAGCCTATCTGGACCTTGCAAAGGCATTTGACACAATACCCCACTCGGGTATCATAGATAAGCTATCCAGCTTAAATATAAACCCCTATGTCACAAGATTGGTCGCAAACTGGCTCAAAGACAGAACCCACAGAGTGAGAGTTGCTGGAGCCATGTCAGACTCAAAACCGGTCACAAGTGGCGTCCCACAGGGTTCTGTCCTGGGACCACTCTTGTTTGGTATATACTTTTCCGAGGTACAGGCAAACGTGGGAGGACTATGGCTCACCAAGTTCGCAGACGACTGCAAACTGGGCCATAATCAACTCTCCAGCTGACACAAACATCCTTCAAAAGGTCTCACAGAGACAGATAACTGGTGCCAGCGCCATGGTTTAAAGCTAAATGCCAAAAAATGTATAGTCATACCCTTTGGCAAAAACAATGTGCCCACAAATTACCACATAGGCGGAAACCCATTAAGTACAGAGAAAGTTATTAGGGACCTGGGGACCCAAGTTGATAGCAATCTCTCCTTTGAAAACCACATTGCCAAAGTGGTTAGAAAGACCTTCTACATAGCCCACCTCATCACGAAGGGTTTCACATCTAGATCAAGAGAGGTAATCGTGCCCCTTTATTCATCCCTCATCAGGCCCATCCTAGAGTACAATGCCCCTTTTGGGATGTACTTTACCCGACACCTGCAGCAATTAGAAAGACCCCAAAAGTATCTCACCAAGAGGATCAAGGGTCTCAAACAGATGCCATATACTGCTCGGTTAAAAAAAACTCCAGCTCTACTCAGTTGCATACCGCCTACTTCGAGGCGATCTATGCCTGACATACAAAGCTATGTCAAATCCAGAATTAATGGACATGCTCCACCTCAGTAAATCTAAATCCCTTAGAGCCACACGCTCGAGGGACTTGAACCTCAGCACAGAAATAAATAGAACTTGCTGGAGGGACAGGTTCATAACCCAGAGGCTCCCTTCACTCTGGAATAGAATTCCAGTTCATGTGAGGCAGAGCACCTCACTGAATCTCTTCAAGAAGAATCTCGATAAGTGGATGGGGGATCGTAGGTTTGTCCCAGGGATTACTCCTGTGTCACTATTAGACAGAGGCACAGTAAACTAAACCTTAAAAAAGGGCACATTATACTCAAATCAAGGGGTGGCGTAAGCCATACAGAATCAGGCTAGGCTTATAATTGCCCCAGGGCAGATAGCCTAGTATGAACCTATAAGTACCTCACCAAGAGGATCACTGGCCTCAAACATTTGCCCTATGCAACTCGACTGAAGAAACTCGAGCTATACTCTGTTGCATACCACCTACTCAGAGG
Organism: Protopterus annectens; assembly: GCF_019279795.1. NCBI lineage: Eukaryota > Metazoa > Chordata > Ceratodontiformes > Protopteridae > Protopterus > Protopterus annectens. The sequence continues at coordinate 620,715,423 of NC_056744.1, forward strand.
TGATCTTTGCCTGACATACAAGGCCATGTCCAATCCAGAATTGATGGACATGCTCCACCTAAAGAAAACCATATCCCCTCGAGCCACATGCTCTAGGGATCTAAACCTCACCACAACAATAAATAGGATGTGCTGGAGGGATAGATTTCTGTCCTAGAGACTTCCCATGCTCTGGAACAAGATTCCAATCTACATTAGGCAGAGCTCCTCACTAACACTCTTCAAGAGAAACCTTGACGAGTGGATGGGAAACAGAAAGTTTACCCTGGGGATCACTTCAGTGGCTCTGTTGGACAGAGGCATAGGGAACTAATATAAGGAAGTGGCAAAAGCCAACACATTCTGGCTAGGCTTATAAATGCCTTTGGGCAGATAGGGCTATGTAGAAGTCCAACTTTTAAATGGATGAAAAGCTTTAATAAATAGTCTATTTGGTAAGAAATCACTAAAGCATTGCATATGTGACTAGCTCTACTTATTAGAAGCTTCTGGCAATATAACATCAAGATAACAAAATGGAAACTCGTCTAGTTCATTTTGGCCTGTATACCAAATACAACCCCTTTACAGTGGGTGTACAAGCTGCACACAGCCATTGAATATAAGAGATGCTATACACCCTGTTGTCATGGTAAAGATTTCCCTGTAAAAACTGTAGTTTTCAACATAGAATTTTGTTTTTCAAGGGCATACATTTTAAATGCTAAACTCACTTTTCCCACTCTGTAACTTTTAAAGCACTATTTTATAATTCTGGTGTTTCAGTCCTGTCAAATGTAACTAAGAATACTCGGTGGGGTCATTACAGGTAAATCTGAAGATTTTGAAAAATGTCTGTTCTCAGTCACAACATATGTGGGTAACTGTTCATTACTGTCTTAAGTTACAGTAGGCATAGATGTTGCTGATCCTGTGACATAGAGAGATAAAACCCTGACTAATGCTCAGCCAACCCAGAATTGATTAGTGGCTTGGGAGGCTGATGGAGTGGCAGGGAGGGATGAGCATTACCATCCCTTGCCAGAGGGCTGCACTGTGAGCATCTCCTGTGATAATCCCTGATGGAGGCTAGAGATGTTACTATTGGGTGGGTGTAGGATAAGGACACGACTGAGCCGTTACAGAGGTAGGGCGAAATGCCAAACATACCCATTGCATGCCTGGCCGTCTGACGCAAGCACAGGAACCATGTGCAAGGGGGTATAACCAGGTTAGTCAAAAAGGAACCACCAGTGGATGTTGGTGGACAGATCCCCATGATGTCATTAATATCCTGGCTGACCTCAGCCTATATCAGAACAAGTTTAAGGGGTTAAACATCTGGCTAACAGACCCGGCGCTGGACTTGGAGCAATGGGTATGGAGCCATAGGATGAGGCAGAGGGGAGAAAAAGCTCACCCACCCCCCGAAAAATAGGCATACATGCAAACATCTTAGCTGAAGCTTTCATAGATATATTAGATGTCTCTTCTGACAACAGATGGCATGTCATCTATTTTTTTTTTCAGGTTTGAAAGCTGGTTCTGTCTCTCTGAATTTTGTTCTTATTTGATCAGCATGCCTCCTTACAAATGAGGCATGATCAGGTTCCACTGTATACAGGTATAGGAACCTTACAGCCTAACAGTAGCTCCATTCATAATCTTTATCTCGTAAGTGCAAAACATTTTTTTTGGTCAGGGGTCTGCTTCCGAGACCAGTGTCTTTTTTTTGTGTATTTTTGCTTTCAGATCTGAGAGATGCAAATCAGATGCAGAGAGCAGTGTGTGTGATATAAGTTTTTTTTTCTTCTGCCTGCAGTAAAAATCTTGGGGTGACTGCAATCTTACCTTTCATTTTGTTTTTCATGCCCTTCGAAGTTTTTAGTACCCTATCTGCCAAATCATTAAATAAAGCATCAAATATACAATCCCAAAGATGAGCAGCAAGTAACCCAAGGCTAAGGACAACGTGCTATAAAAATGATAATGTAGAAAAGTCTCCCAAAGCATGCACGTGGTCCAACTGGCTATAAAACGTAGGAAGAAACACTTCTTGAATCAAGGATGTCAATTCGTTGTATAAATCCAAAAGTAAACGAAATGATGTCAGGATAAAAAATATATATATTTTATTTTTAACAACGTAGTAAGCGCTTTCGCCGACAGGCTTCATCAGACTAACATCAAACATTGATTTAACTTCATATAAATACAAGCACATAAAATCTGATTGGTTATCCACAATGGCTAATTATCCACGTAGTAGCATGTGGATTGCCTCTATAGACATCTCAGTCAGGTCAATCACTACTAAAATGAACACTTACAGGTCATACATACTGTTTAAAAAACATCATATCTAAAAAACTAATCAGTTATAAAACTACCTTCGTTAAAGGTTTTTTAAAATAACACTCAGCTATAATGTCGATGTTATATACCTAATTAAAGATCAAAAAACGCATACATTCATAAATCAAAATTCTACTCCCTTCATGTACTAATACATCCTATGCCAGATCCAGGAGCTCAAAGCATTATTACTTGTCTGACATCTCTTCAGCTAAAATATCAGAAGACAGTAACGTGCGTTCTACTCACATGTATAAATTTTCACTAGCACTGAAAATTATTAAAGTTGTCTGTTATTCAAAAGAGGATGAAACCTAGTTAGCAGCCATAATGCTTTCTTAATAGTCTCAATGTCAAAATAGCATCTATACTCCCTTCTAAACCAGAAGGAGCCTGTTCAGTGTTAATTACAAAGTAATCGCAGCGACAAAAACTTGTCTGCGTGCTCCTCTAGTTTAGTCAAAAAGCGTTATTTACATGGCAATAGCGCTTATCTAACCATGTTGTGGGTTGTGCGTATATAAATATATAAACGCATTGGTGAAGCGTAAAATAAAATAGAATAACATCAGGAGCTCTCGGTTAACAACAGAACGCTCCATAGTAAAAAAGACGAACTGAAACCTCTTCATGGGTCGTCATGTCTGCATATAATATAAAGAACTATTCATATATCTACATAACTAGTAAATTGATCTTCACTGCCCAAAATGAAAACCACGATCTAACTCAAATGTATGGGGGGAAAACCATACACAAATCCTAAATAAAACTGTGACATTGAAGTAAAGAGATCATAAATCTCAATTAAATCAAATGCAGGTGTCAGCTAGCCTCAAACATGCAAAGATCTAAAGACAGAGTCATCTTAATAAGAACTGAAAAAGTGCATAAATCTAAATTAAATCAAATGCAAATATCAGCTAGCATAAAAATATTTAAAACTCTGAAAACAGAGTCATCGTAATGAGAACTGAAAAGGGGGGGGGGGGGGGAGAGGGGGGAGGGGAGAGATAAAGGAAGGGGGGTCAGAATAGAAAAATGTACAACCCTTTAGGAGTACCTATAACCTAAACGGTGCCCCACATTATGTACACCCACAAAATAATGGAATCAGGTCACTTATTTCTGAACACCCTCCTGTTCTTTAAAAAGGGTTTAATTTGCACCTTATCATTCAGGCCAGGTGGTTTGTCTGACCTAAACCTGATGATCCACCTGGTCTCACATTCTAGGGTCCTGTTGATAATGTCTCCACCTCTGATGCCTTCTTTTAATTCTTGTATGACCTGGAAACAAAACTGGTGACCATTCCCTACCTGCATACAATGTCTAGACAATGCATTAGTATCTGTTCCTATCCTTATATGATAATTATGTTCTCTAATGCGTTCTTTTAACATCCTATTGGTCTTCCCTACATAATAGCTCGGACAGGTTTTACATAAGGCAAGGTATACTACGTTTCTAGATTCACAATCTGTGTTAGTAAAGAATGTGTACTTCCGCGCTGTATTGGGATGTATAAATTCAGTGCATTCACGAATGTAACTGCACTGATTGCATTTCCCACAAGCTACTGTATTAACATGCAAGACATTCTCATCTTTTGACCTAAAACTCATTTTGGGCTTGCACAATAGTCTCTTCAGGTTAGGATGATTTTTGTAAATAATTCTTGGTTTTGGGCCCACCAAATTCTGTATCTGTTGATCTGACAACAAAATATTCCAATTTTTGCTTAACGTACCCACAAAATCCTTACTATTCATACTATAAAAAGTGATGGGTTTTACTACCTGATCATTCCGTTTATCTATGTGAGAGCATTCCTTTTGATCTAGAAAGTAGGGCCTAGCTCTATCCATTCTCATTTCGTTTGTTTCATTCATAATATCACTTATTTTCCTAGGGTCATAACCTCTCTCTAGAAATTTATTCATTAAGTCTATACATTCTACTTTATGTTGTTCGTCACTGGGGTTAAGTCGTGACGCTCTCATAAATTGGCCTTTTAGGATATTATTAAAAACATATCCTGGATGCATACTTTGTCTATGCAAAAGATTATTCCTATAACAGGCCTTTCTATGTATTGATGTATTTAGTAGTCCATTCCCCATTCTGTGAATTTCTACATCTAAGTAAGAGATGTTAGTCCTAGATGCATTAGTAGTGAACTTAAGGAAATCAGAGGAGGAATTCAAATATGTTACAAAATTGTCTAGGGTCTCTTCATCACCCATCCATAAAAAGAAAAGATCATCGACAAAACGTCGGTATAGTCTCACATTGTTTTTATACATTTCGTTGTTATACATAAACCTAGCTTCCCAAGCTGACATAACAAGGTTGGCGTAGCTATTGGCACAAGAAGTGCCCATAGCTACGCCATCCTTCTGCAAATATAGCGTGTTGTCAAAAACAAAAATGTTATTTGTCAATACCATTTCCAAAAACAAGGTTAATAACTCTACCTTACTGTTCGAGAATTGTGTGTTAGTCTTCAGAAAATCAGAGATGTATGTAATACCTAGATCATTCGGAATGACTGTAAATAAGCTAACTACATCAAGGGTAACTAAGATGAACTGTTCATCATCCCTTAAACTCTTGGTACAATCATATAAATCTAGTAAAAACTGTTTACTATCTTTAAGTATTAATATATTTTTATCCACAAGTGGTCTAAGTATACTATCAAGATAGATTGATAGTGGTTCTGTAGCCCATCCTTGTCCGGCTACAATTGGTCTCATTGGTGGGTCTCTTAAAGACTTATGAACCTTAGGTAATCCCTGAATGCATGGTACTACAGGGTTTTCGACCTTAAAGTAGTCGTACAGATTTTTTGTAATATCTGAGGACATAAGTAGATCATCCAATGTATAAAAGATGGCAAACACTTTATCTACCAAGAATGGAACATCTATCTGCATGTATGAATTAGTGTCCTCTAGCATCAGTTTCATCCTAGTATTATATTCAACTGTGTCTAAAAGGACTATTGGGCCTCCCTTATCTGCTGGTCTAATCACCAGGTTCCTATCTTCTTTTAACCCCCTAAGTGCTTTTCTCTGTTGATAATTCAGATTGTATTTGTGTTTATGCTTATCATTCAAAGCATTCTCTGACTGTATGTATATGTCATTTTCAACCACCTGACTGAATACTTCTAATGTGGGGTTCAACTGTGGGGTATAAGTACTTACTGGTCTAAAACTACTTGGGCCTCTGTCCTGAATATTATTCCCAAACTCTAAGGCTAACTGTATTTTCCTGGTAAACAGCTTCGTGTCTACTACTAAATCTACAATGTCAGTCTTTTTAGATGGAATAAAGCTTAACCCTTTGCTCAAGACTTGTTCTTCATATACCGTTAAAATCTTACTAGACAAATTGACTATTAATGTGTTGCTCTTTCCCACATTTTCTTGATGGTAGGTCCTTGTTGTTCCTCCATTGACCACTTTCTTTTTTGTCTGCCTCTGCTTGCAGACCTTTTTCTCCCCAAAAAATTGTCCTGTGCTATGGGAAAAGGTATATTCACCTTATTGATGTTATCAGGGTACTTATTCACCTGTTCTTTAGGCCTTACTACTTGTGAATAAGTTGTTACAGTGGGGGGAGAGGTCCCCCTAGGCTGAGTTCCCTCTTTTTGTATCTCCATAGCACCATTATTTCCATCTCCTGTTATTGAATGGTGACCACTTCCTTCATTGAAATGAGAATCTACTATAGTGGACTGTTTCTGACTTCCTGAACTCATGTTTGACTGAAAGGGTTCAGTCCTAGCATGGGAGGCTGTTGTCTCATTTGGAGCTGAAACATTGTCATTAATTACACTACCCATTTGCCTATTACTACTTTGTAATGTATTAATATCAAAATTAGATGTACAAACATTAGACACATTATTGTTACTGGGCCTCCCTCGTTGTTGAAAATAATCCCTGTTATGTGTTGCATGTGTTGTACTACCATAATTCTCCCTTGGCCACATAAAAACATGATTATTTGTAAAGTCACGTAAGTCTCTGGTAATCTTATTTCTTTTTTGATCCAGCAATCGTTTCTCCAAGAGTGTTACATCATCTAAAACTTTCTCTAATCTTAAAACATATGCTTTTTCATTGTATTTAAGTAGAAAACCGTCATATAATTGTTTAACCAGTTCTCTAAGTCCATTTTCTTCAGGCGTATGAAAGTCTATAAGTAAACGCATGTGGCTGTAACTCAGCTCCAAATTGAGCTGCTGCCACTTATACAGCAAGTCCGGAATCTGATTGCCAGACGTGGGCATTTTTAATATTCTAAGCCCACGCGGCACTATTTTCTTACTAATACATGTCTCAAAGTACTGTCTCTGTACCTGAAGTCTTTTTAACTTGGTAAAGACTTTTTCCAATTCCTCGAGGTCTCTCCACGCATTCGCGTCTCGTGTTGTATCTCTGTCACCTTCCGATATCTCACAATCTGGAGTAAAACCCAATAGCTGATTCCGCTCACCGCTCAGACAAACTTGAAAGCGATCTTGGAGATTAGACGGTTTCGTCACTGCCGGTGGAACATACGGCAACTCTATACTGTCAATTGCTTGTACATCAGTTCCTTGTGTAATTACGTTCGCCATCCTCGGTTGTTGCTGTTCGGAGAATGAAATAAGCAAATAGACAATCCCAAAGATGAGCAGCAAGTAACCCAAGGCTAAGGACAACGTGCTATAAAAATGATAATGTAGAAAAGTCTCCCAAAGCATGCACGTGGTCCAACTGGCTATAAAACGTAGAAAGAAACACTTCTTGAATCAAGGATGTCAATTCGTTGTATAAATCCAAAAGTAAACGAAATGATGTCAAGATAAAAAATATATATATTTTATTTTTAACAACGTAGTAAGCGCTTTCGCCGACAGGCTTCATCAGACTAACATCAAACATTGATTTAACTTCATATAAATACAAGCACATAAAATCTGATTGGTTATCCACAATGTCTAATTATCCACGTAATAACATGTGGATTGCCTCTATAGACATCTCAGTCAGGTCATTCACTACTAAAATAAACATTTAAAGGTCATACATATTGTTTAAAAAACATCATCATATCTAAAAAACTAATCAGTTATAAAACTACCTTCGTTAAAGGTTTTTTAAAATAACACTCAACTACAATGTCGATCTTATATACCTAATTAAAGGTTAAAAAACGCATACATTCATAAATCAAAATTCTACTCCCTTCATGTACTAATACATCCTTAGCCAGATCCAGGAGCTCAAAGCATTATTATTTGTCTGACATCTCTTCAGCTAAAATATCAGAAGACAGTAACGTGCGTTCTACTCACATGTATAAATTTTCACTAACACTGAAAATTATTGAAGTTGTCTATTATTCAAAAGAGGATGAAACCTAGTTAGCAGCCATAATGCTTCCTTAATGGTCTCAATGTCAAAATAGTATCTATACTCCCTTCTAAACCAGAAGGAGTCTGTTCAGTGTTATTTGCAGAGTAATCGCAGCGACAAAAACTTGTCTGCGTGCTCCTCTAGTTTAGTCAAAAAGCGTTATTTACATGGCAATAGCGCTTATCTGACTATGTTGTGGGTTGTGCGTATATAAATATATAAACGCATTGGTGAAGCGTAAAATAAAATAGAATAACATCAGGAGCTCTTGGTTAACAACAGAACGCTCCATAGTAAAAAAGGACGAACTGAAACCTCTTCATGGGTCGTCATGTCTGCGTATAATATAAAGAACTATTCATATATCTATATAACTGGTAAATTGATCTTCACTGCCCAAAATGAAAACCACGATCTAACTCAAATGTGTGGGGGGAAAACCATACACAAATCCTAAATAAAACTGTGACATTGGAGTAAAGAGATCATAAATCTCAATTAAATCAAATGCAGGTGTCAGCTAGCCTCAAACATGCAAATATCTGAGGACAGAGTCATCTTAATAGGAACTGAAAAAGTGCATAAATCTAAATTAAATCAAATGCAAACATCAGCTAGCATAAAAATATGTAAAACTCTGAAAACTGAGTCATCGTAATGAGAACTGAAAAGGGGAGAGGGGAGGGAGAGATAAAGGAAGGGGGTCAGAATAGAAAATGTACAACCCTTTAGGAGTACCTATAACCTAAACGGTGCCCCACATTATGTACACCCACAAAATAATGGAATCAGGTCACTTATTTCTGAACACCCTCCTGTTCTTTAAAAAGGGTTTAATTTGCACCTTATCATTCAGGCCAGGTGGTTTGTCTGACCTAAACCTGATGATCCACCTGGTCTCACATTCTAGGGTCCTGTTGATAATGTCTCCACCTCTGATGCCTTCTTTTAATTCTTGTATGACCTGGAAACAAAACTGGTGACCATTCCCTACCTGCATACAATGTCTAGACAATGCATTAGTATCTGTTCCTATCCTTATATGATAATTATGTTCTCTAATGCGTTCTTTTAACATCCTATTGGTCTTCCCTACATAATAGCTCGGACAGGTTTTACATAAGGCAAGGTATACTACGTTTCTAGATTCACAGTCTGTATTAGTAAAGAATGTGTACTTCCGCGCTGTGTTGGGATGTATAAATTCAGTGCATTCACGGATGTAACTGCACTGATTGCATTTCCCACAAGCTATTGTATTAACATGCAGAGCATTCTCTTGTTTTGACCTGAAACTCATTTTGGGCTTACATAATAGTCTCTTCAAGTTAGGATGGTTTTTGTAGATAACTCTTGGTTTTGGGCCTACCAAATTCTGTATCTGTTGATCTGATAACAAAATATTCCAGTTATTGCTTAACGTACCCACAAAGCCCTTACTGTTCATACTATAAAAAGTAATGGGTTTTACTACCTTATCATTCCGTTTATCTATATGAGAGCATTCCTTTTGATCTAGAAAGTAGGGCCTAGCTCTATCCATTCTCATTTCGTTTGTTTCATTCATAATGTCACTTATTTTCCTGGCGTCATAACCTCTCTCTAGAAATTTATTCATTAAGTCTATACATTCTACTTTATGTTGTTCATCACTAGGGTTAAGTCGTGACGCTCTCATAAATTGGCCTTTTAGGATGTTATTAAAAACATATCCTGGATGCATACTTTGTCTATGCAAAAGATTATTCCTATAACAGGCCTTTCTGTGTATTGATGTATTTAGTAGTCCATTCCCCATTCTGTGAATTTCTACATCTAAGTAAGAGATGTTAGTCCTAGATGCATTAGTAGTGAACTTAAGGAAATCAGAGGAGGAATTCAAATATGTTACAAAATTGTCTAGGGTCTCTTCATCACCCATCCTACTACGTGGATAATTAGCCATTGTGGATAACCAATCAGATTTTATGTGCTTGTATTTATATGAAGTTAAATCAATGTTTGATGTTAGTCTGATGAAGCCTGTCGGCGAAAGCGCTTACTACGTTGTTAAAAATAAAATATATATATTTTTTATCTTGACATCATTTCGTTTACTTTTGGATTTATACAACGAATTGACATCCTTGATTCAAGAAGTGTTTCTTTCTACGTTTTATAGCCAGTTGGACCACGTGCATGCTTTGGGAGACTTTTCTACATAAAGCATCAAATATGTCAAGATCCACTATCAGACTCTGCATTTCTGGAATATATTGTTCATTAAATCTAAGCAGTATTCATATGAAAAGTAGAAAAATTAATATTGCATACATCCTTCCAATTGAATGAGCATCTAACAAAACCAGAAACATTTTTCAAGGAAGGGACTTAAATAGTCCAGATGCATTCAAGACCATGGCTTCTCAGGCTGTTCCCATAGGTGTGAAGATGCATGTGTTGTTGATTTACTAGCTGTTGACATGTATCACACGTTTACTTCCTTTTATAGTTTCACAGGTGTATACTAGGCTAATGATCACTGGGGCCTTTTGAAGCGTACCCATGCATCCCAAATCTGTGACAAGTTCTGGTACCTTTGGTTTGTGTAAGCAGGGGCATGGGAGGTGAAACAGTTACAAGCAGAGTAATGGGACATGAACCATTTATTGGCTGAATAGGGATGAATTTCCTATTCCCTGTCCAATTGTCCAGTTCTTCCAAATTGCACCTGACTTGGGTTAGGGAGCATACCTCTCAACCGTTCCAAATTCCTTGGTATTTACTGGTTTTGAGGGCAAAATAATGTGGGTGCCACGAATTTCCAAGTGGCCCCCTTCAATTCTTTTTTTGATTTTCATTTTTAAGTTGGAGTTGCTGATGTCATCACATGCAGGTGTGTGTGTGATGATGTCAGCATCGTGAGGCAGACCGTCAGCCTGTTAGAATTCAGTTGAGGGCTCTCAGACAATGTTTGTAATGTTTACCTTTTATGTACATTCGTACTTTGAGCATTCACACAAGGGAATTGCATTGTGGTTATGTGGATTTAGAAGCAGGGACGGGCGGACAACACAACAGCAGCAATGTGGATTTAAAAGCAGAGACTGGCAGGCAGCCGGGCATGGGCAGCACAACAAGAGTAAGCAGCAGCAGCACATAGTGAGATGAAGCGGTGAAGCTGTTTTAATATTTAATAAGTTATAAAATTAACTACACTTCTGCCATTGTCAGCATAGCCAAGCCAAGAAGGAGCAGAGCAAGTAAGTTTTCAAGTTGTACTTTCTGCAGTGCAGCAGTCAAGCAGAGACCGGTCCTATCCACGTTTGTTGCAACTCCAGTCATCAGCTACCTTGTTCTTAGTGTTTTTGAAGCATTGACCTGTTGAATATTTCCTCACAACTTATTTATTTCATTTTAACTGCTTAGATATGTTTGCTGTGTTTCCTGTTTTTTCCCTGAACTTCAGAAATATGTGTTAGTAACATTATGCTTACGTTATTTATAGATGCTTACTGTGTAAATTAAAATTAAAGAACAGAGACATACTGAAATGCCTAGAGAAGAAAGCCTGTGGTTATTGAATCCTACTGGCTGTTGCAGTGAGGTTCCACACTGCTGTCCCTTATCTTCCTGTCCTTCTGCCTTCATACTCAAGTACCTCTAAAGTCCTTTGTTTGTTTACATTCCACTGTCATTCTGGTAGTAATCAGGTGTTCTAACACCATTTCCATGAAAAAGTATTTCCTTGAGTCAGTCTTGAATCGACCCTCCTATTTTCTCCATTCCCACTTCACTCCACTCTGTCCTTTCTCTTCAACTCCTCTCCCTCCCTCCCTGTACATACCCCTGAAGAGCTGCATTCATGCCGTATATGTCCCCTGTCTTTCTTTCTCTTCATCTGCATTGTGTATGCTAAGCACCATTTTAGTATATATTTTATTTTTTTTTTTTTTATTTTGTGTCGTCCTACTAAGCAAATGGTCCTTTTAAATGAAAGATGATGACTGAAGCACCAGCAGTTGAATACAGATTCACCGGAGTGAAAACACGGTGTGTAAACTTAGCAGAAAATAGTGGCAATCATGGTCTCATGAAGAGTCTTATGGTCACAGTGACACACGGGCAGGTACTTTCATCTTTGTGACTTATTGCTATAATAACTAACTAGGATTAGAAAAAGTGGTGCTACTCTGTGGCTAATGTTGGGAGTATATGTTTCTTTTAAATAGCTCTTATAAATCCAGCATACTATTTATGCAGTATTTATGGCTGATAGATTTTTGCTGTAGAATGGCAGTATAGTAGATTTGGGGAAGCAAACAAATATCTGAATACCTCTAATCTGTGCTTAATTTTGATAAGTAAAAACAATAGCTGTTTGTTTTAGTTAGTGTGGTTTATAAGGATTTAAAGAACAAGGTTGGTTCTAGGATGTTAAGGATTAAGAACGAATAATTTTGTTAGCTTACATCTTCATAGGATTATACAGCATCGTTATACATTTTTCTGCTGTTAATCTCAAGTATATAGGACCTCCAGGTAAACTACATATTTAAAAGAATATAAAAACTTTTGGAGAGGCAGGATAAATATTTGCTGAAAGGGAACTTTAGTGAAAAGTAATGTCTTAAACCACTTGTAAATTGACAGACTTGGAGTGGTAATATTTTAAATTACTGAATCAAACAAGCAGTGATTTAGGAGTAACACTGAGATGCTCTTTAACGTCTTGCATTTTTGACACTGGAGATTTGAAGTGGATTGTTTGCAGCTGATAACAGAAAATTTGTGACTGCTACAAGTTGCAGAATTCTTACAAAAATCTTTGTCATAAGCATTATATGCAGGTGAATACTGTAGAAACAAGGCATGTAGGTGATACCATTGCCAATAGTGCAGAAGCAGTTAATTTTATTTTTATAAAAGAAAATTGTATTTTAGTTTTGCTCAAGTTCAAAGTTTGATACAAGTTCAAATATTAATATAAATAAAACACTATTGTTCTTCTGTGTTTAATATTTTATCTGTTCTTCAATTTGCATTTAAAAGTTGATATCCCATAATACCATTGGAGTGGGTGGGGTTACATAATTATGTATGCAAATGTTATGCTAATCAGTGCACATATTTTTGGCCAGATGTACCTATTTTTCATGGGCCTTTGTCCAGATTTTTGATGATTCTAGGTTGAGAGGTATGTAGGGAGGAACTCTGCTTCACATGGATGGGGAGCCTGTTCCAGAGATGGGGTAGTCGCTGGGACTTTATCCATTCTGATCCATGCCAAGCCACCAAACATATGAAATCACTGAGCTTTTCATTCTGAATGGTATAAAGTAAGCTTACTGCAACATTTTCATGATCATAGAATGATACCACTGAAGATCTGTATCTGTAAACCTCCCATGGTATATCCATCTCTTATTTGTAAGACTAGTCTTCTGGACTTGTGTGGCATGAATTTTCTTTGAGTTATTTTAGACCAGACCTTCAAGACATACTTTTGAACTTAGAACAGAAAGTTATTTTTGGTACACCACTGTTTAATTTGTTCCTTAAGTACAGACTTCTATGGCGGTGCTTGTGCTAAGTACTGCGTCCTGTAGATTGCATAAATAGGTAGGGGGTTCTAATCTCACAACAGTCTGTCTGTGTGTGTGTGTGTGTGTGTGTGTGTGTGTGTTCATAGGTTCATAGGTTCATAGGAGGTTACTAGGCTAATGACCCTTGTGCCTTTACAAGCCTAACCATGTAAAAACCTTTGTATCCTAATTGACCATAGTTAGATGGTCATTGTTAGCAGAGCAATTCTATGATTAGCATAGACTATCCCTGTCCTTGGGGTACATTGGTGCCACCCCTGGAGTGAATTTAGTCACCCACTTTGTGTGTGGAGTTGTGTAATTATGTAAATATGACCTCAGCTACATCTGTCCACAATATTTTGGTATGTACCTAATCAAGCATATCTAACAATTGAAACTTCCATGGAGGTTGCTCACTAAAAGAATACAGGGCATAAGTAACATGTCCTATGCTGGCCACCTCAAGACCCTATCCCTGTATTCTGTCTCCTACAGGCTATTGAGGGGAGATCTATGCCTGCCATACATTGTCAGACCCCCCACCCTGATGGACCTGCTGCATATCTGCAAAACAAACAGCACCAGAATTACCCATTCTAAAGACATAAACCTTGCCTGTGATATAACTATGACTGGCAGTAGAGACAGGTATGTATCCCAGAGATTACCCTCTGTCTGGAATAGGCTTCCCATCCATGTGAAGCAAAGTTACTCCCTAACCAATTTCAAGTGTAACTTGGACAATTGGATGGGGAACAAAATATTCATCCTTGGTTTGTCACCTATGTCTTTAATATTCACAGGCAACCTATAAATGGTTCATCCGACAGGCCCTTGCTTGTAAATGTTTCATGTCCTAAGCTCCTGCAAGTGCTTCTTAAGGATATCAGAACTTGTCAGAGGTTTGAGATGCATGGCTAGACTTAAAAAGGCCACTGTGGTTGTTTACCTAGTAAACACCTATGAACCTATAGATATATGGTTTGTGACCTCTAATATTTGCACTTGATCAAATGTGTACAATATATAGACTTTACTGGAATAGGTACCCCTCTTAATGCCATTAGCACAATGAACTGAACTCTGAAGAAGATCTAGGTTGATACCTGGCACTTGTGTATACTAGCTGCAATTCCTTTAAACATGCCAGTTGCTTTTTGAAATTCAGCTTTATGTTTTGTAAGCACATTTTTCCTGCAGCCTCACTTTCAAAAAACATATGTGCTTTATTTCTCTCTAACTGAATCTTGTTCAGCCAGCTACTCCCAGCAAACTTTTACCATCTCTTTTTACTGCTGTCAGATGTAACATTTCCTTTTGTTCATAATAAGCAACTTTCACTTAACCAGCTGCCAGTGCTTGTCTATGTTGTGTTGTATATTTTCATAATAATCAGTTGTTTTCTCCAAATTTCAGTTCATCCGTTATAGTAATACCGTTCCCGTTATTGACCACAGCATTCACAACCTTGCCTTTTATTTTCATTTGTATTGGAATGGATAAACTTTGAGCAGAAATGAGCAATGAGCTGTGGACTAACAAAATATTTACTTAGAGCTCCATTTTAGTTTCATCATCGGGACCATTATGTAAGCAAAATGTATGAAATGTCCTTTTAGCTTTATTAATACATGCTTTCTGAAAATATTTCTTTTTCATATTTGCAGAGGCTCTTGTAATGTCCACTTCTGCCACAAGGAATGAATTATTTTTCTTGATTAAATTTCCATTAAGAAGTTGTATGCATGTGAGCTTTTCTGCAATCTATACACTTGGGACTATGCCCTGTATATTTCTGTACTCAAATACCACAGATGTATGTTTTAGTTTAGAGTCTGTGCGTATTTGTTTTTCTCTTCCTCTGCTAAAGTAATATCTTTGGCATTTATCTAATGTAATGTTATTTTCTGATAATGATCTTCTTTTCCCATTTCTACATGGGTACTAGGTGTCATGCTGTCTCTCACCACATCTGTCAGTTCAAAGTTATCTTCCGCTTTCAAGCCTAATTGTCGCAGGTCTTCTCTCGCTCAGTCGATCATGTTGTGTCCAGACATGCTCCTCTCCTTTCACCTTCTTCCCGTTTCTTCCAAATCATTCTTTACTAAAGTATATTCTACTTTCCTGCACATGTGACTTAACTGCCATAATCTTTTCTACTTCACCTTCTCTGCACTTTTGGCTACTCTGGCTTTTGCTGTGATGCTCTCATTTCTTCATCTGTTTCACAATGTACATCCTGCCACTTGTCTCAAGCAGTTCACCTTCATCTGCCTCCATCACCTCAAGCTTCAGCAGGTTCTTTGCCTTCACTGCCAGCATTTCTGTGCCATACAGAAGCACTGGCCACACTGCCGTTTTAGCCTTCTTTGTATACATTCATTTGTTCCATGTACAGTTCTGTGCCTTATCTGCTATATGTGGCATTAAGTAGTTGAACAGAGGGAGGATTGCATAATGGTTAAGATAGTTGCCTTACAGACACAAAGTGCAGGTTTGATTCTCACATGGGTTAATTGGCTAGGCTTAAAATGGTCCACAAGGGTAGTTAAACTAGTACTAATCTATGAACCTCTGATATTTTTGTTCTGATTTTCATAGCTCAGCTCCCTGGTGACACATTCAGTAAGCTTTCTTGTGTAAGGGACAACACTTTATCTCTAAACCATTTCACTAGATTTAGAATTAAAATGATTTTAATAAACTTATCAATATTGATATGTGCATTGGGTTTCCTGGCACTGGTGGTACGTTCTGATGTGCATTGGGTTTCCTGGTACTGGTGGTGCATTCTGATGTGCATTGCGTTTCCTGGTACTGCTGGTGCATTCTGATACATTGCATTTCTGACCTCCACAAGCACAGAGAATTATACTTGTTTTCCTTTTTTCATTCTAAATCTCACTAACAACAAAAACTGCTCTACTATTTCTTAGTAGTTTTCATATTAAAGGTATGCTATGCGCCTGCAATTTTCATTTCCTTGTTTTGTTTTTTTCCTTACAGTTAATGTAACTGCTGCAATGAAGGCCTTTAATCTTCTAATGTTCTTTAATCCTGTACACATTAACATCAAAATGATGGCTATTTTACATAAAATCATTTAATTTTGTAATATTCTTGTAAACGTCATCATGAAAAGTAAACATTATGTCTTCATATAAATGTTCATACTCTTTAATAATAAGCAAACCATATTTCATGGTAAGACAGCAGAAAAGCATTGCTACATTAAATAGTTCTAGAGTTGAGAAGTGTATGGCAGCACAATGCATTAGCCGGAAAATGGGCCTGGTGTAGACCAGTCTGAGTCCAACATGCCATAGTCTCCACTCAGAACAATGCATACAGGGAGCTGCACATTCAAATGCTGTGCTCCTGTACCAGCCTACAAATACATTTTACCTTCAGGTCACTATTGCTACTTAGGAGAAGGCAAGATTTCTGTTACTGATTTTGTTAGTAATTAATATGTGATGTTAGACAATCATGAAGGTTAGCAGGAACACACCAACATGGAGCTCCTGAACTTTTACAACAGGAATGACATTTTTGTGCATCTTTTTAGTGTTATTTGGTATGAACTTCTCAAAACAGTAATGTAATGATAGAGCTGATGTTGTCATGTTCATATTTTCCTCAACAAATGGATTCAGATCTGATCCTTGGATCTGACTCAGCCACTTTCTATAGATTTTAAGATATGACTGTCGAGCTCTTCTGTTACCCATAATACTCCTGATCACTATAGTAACTCAGATCACATTTGTTGCTCTTCAAAACAGTTGTGACTGTGATTCCTCAAACTCCTTCTGGGGTATTGTGAGTGAGCAGCTATTTTATTTATTTATTTCTGTTATCTTTTTACAGTTTTTTCTTCTCTTTTTTATTTATCTAAGCTTCCCTTACCCTCAACAACTTTCTCTACCGAGTTTTTGGCATTTTTCTACTGCCATTGTTGGTAGTCCATTTCTTTCTTTACTCTTATATAATTTCTCATTCATACCTTTGTTGGTAGTTAATACTTTGCCTCCTTTTTTTCTCATAATTAAAAAAAATCCTTTTCTGTCTGCTTGTTCGGTTTGCGTTTTTCAGCATGCCTGATAAGCTGACTGAATTTAGAAAATGCACTTCCTATGGGCATAAGATCTGATGCCCATAAGGGAGTGTGTTTATTGTTTCAGCCCATCACATTTGAACACCTCTTGTTCCGTCTGTGTGGCCTTTAATACTAGAGCAATAAGTGACAGGAGAAATAAACTAATTTTGAAAGGCCTCCTTCTGGCATCAGCTTCTTCTACAGGCACTTCTTCTTCAGGGGCTCAAACCCCCTCTGAAAAATTGAAGGAGCTCATGGAGCACTGTAAACGCTCACATACCCGGTCTCCTCAGTCTACACCTTCTTTAGAGCCACCAAAGAAGGTTTCTAAGACCTCAGATCCGAAGTCTTCAGATCTAAAACTATCTCCTGTCTCATCTCCTCAGCCCCATGCCCATAGGTTTTCTCCAGAGCTGGTATCCCTGAGATTAAGGTCTCCCTTTTACAAGAGATCCCCAAGAAGTTGTCAAGGCCACCTTACACATCCTCTTTTGTTAGGTTTTTCTGTAGTCTGTCCGTGTTGGAGGTGGATAGGATGATGAGGAAATTCCTCAGAACACAGATCCAGATTGGGGGGGTCTTGCCAGCTCCGTCTCCCATTGGATCTGTGAGCTGTCAACTATCTTTCCAATGTACTTGCTTCTTCTCCGATCCAACCATCTGTTTCTGAATTCCTGGATTCGAGAACCCCAACAGTCAAAGCGTTGGATCCAAAGGGTATTTCATCTTTTACTTTGGTTACTTCCCTGATCCAATCGGCTCTAAGACTGTTGGAGCATGGCAGCTCTAGGAGCTGAAGCTTCGGCAGCAGATCCAAAGGGTTGACTTTGACTCTGAAGTTTTTGGTGCTGTCAGTTGCTCTTGGAGCTTTGGTGCTGGATAGCTCAGCTCCAACCCCTCCCTTGGAGCTGAGGGTTGGCAGGGCTCAGGGGTTGTCTGCTCCGGGAGCCTCGGTTATGATGGGATTGTCCTCAGCTCTTCCTGGTCCCTCTGTATTTGAAGTGTTGGAGAGGGCATTCTTTCAACCCAGAGTAGTTTTAACTGTTTCTTTTTCTGGTCCATGCCCTATTCCCCCTTTGGATCCTTTGTCTGAGTCCTCGCATCCTATACCTCAGACACAGTTTCCAAACAGTTTCCACTAGAGAACTCCCTGGTTCTTCCAGCATCTCCCTGGAATATTCCACTGAGGAGGTCCCCCGGAAGAGGGTGTGCAAGAGGAGGCACTTGGAATCCCCACAGGAATCCCTCACAGAAAACACGATTTTGATGAAGGGGAAATGTCCCCTAGATCTCCACCTAAAGATGTTTTGTTTGGAGACATCTTGGAGATCTTTCACCAGAAAGGTGATTGGTCTTCCCAAACCCCTTCCCAGGAGGAATCTGTGTTCTTGGAAGCCTTCAGGTCTGGGCCATCTATACCTTGAGTTACCCTAGTCTCCCACAGGGCATAGAAGAAACTGGACTCCATGCAACCTATATTGAAATGCCCTGACAAAAAACAGTGACATTAATAATGTTTGACTTTTCGTTGTTTTAAGTTCGACTAAGAAGCATTCGATAGAATGCATCTTTGGTCATCTAATAGGAATCCGGGGTCCCAAGGTAGGGTCCTTTATTGAAGGTCTAAGTAAAAAGGGTACCCTTAAGAAAGGACTTGCATAATTTAGATGATGACAAAGGAGAAGCATTCTCTCCGAAGTGGTAGTCTGAGATGGCTACTAACTGAACGTTAACAGAGGAAAAACTTGCTCCACCTTGAAAAACCGAGGCAAAGAAATCAGCTGGAACAGCTGGAAATGGAGCAGTAAAGGAATCTAACTCTCTCTGATGAGTCCAAAAGGAAAACCTTATCCATTTACTTTTGTAAATTTTTGTAATTGAAGGTTTATGAACAGAGACTAGGATCTTCTGAACTGAGAGGAAAGCCTGGAATATCTAGCCATCATCAGAACTGGAGAAACCGTTTGGTGAACTTCAAGCCTACAATATCTGGGTAAATCTGCCCTGATCGTTGAGATAGGAGATCTGGATCGGGATCGAGCATCAAAGGAGGATGTACTAGATGAGACCAAAGGAAAGGAAACTACACCTGCTGAGGCCAAAAGGGAGCAATGAGGATAACTGTTCTTTTCAACCAAAGCGCTTTCTGAAGAAACCTTCGGATGAGATGCAGGAGAGCATAAGCATAAAGGAGACCGGAAGGCCAAACATGGACTAGAGCATCTTTCGGTGACTGTCCCTGAGGTGGGATAAGAGCAAGGAACCTGCTGCATTTGTTGTTTAGGGGGAGATGTGAATAGGTTGCAGCAAGGCTGACTCCATTTATGGAAGGCCTTGTTCACCACTAATTGGTTGAGAGTCCACAAGTGATGCTGAGTCTGTCAAGCTAGAAGGTTGGATTTTCCCAGAATGTGTGTCGCCACAAAAAAGCGGTTGGATAAGATTGGCCATTGCCATACTCTCACTGCTTCTCGACAAAAGGGGTAGGATTTGGTTCCCGTCCATCTGTTGATGTACCACACTACTCATGTGTTGTCCATTTGTATTGTAATAGTCCCCAGAGGGAGAAAGCTCTGAAAGGCGTGCAAAGCTAGAAGCACGCTCTCGTCTCTAGGACACTGATATGCAAATTGGTCTCTTGAGGGGACCGTGTGCCTTGAACAGTCTGCCACAAGTAATGACCCCTAAAAATTTTGCTCAAGCAAGCCATTTCTAGCAAATGTCATCCTTAATACAAACAGTGTATTTTCAGACACTGCTGATTGCATATAGTTAGTTCAGGTCATTTTGAGTGCATGTCCAGAGCATTTAGGAACACTGAGTATAAAAAGGTGTGTCAAGCCTGTATGAATATGTTGCACTGAAGCATATAGCCATTCCCAGGGTTTCCGGGGGGGGGGTGCATTTTAGGCAATATGATATCCATCTTTGCTTTTGGCTAAGTATACAATCTCATTATTAGTGGCAGGAGTCAGCCATGAAACTCTGAACAAGGGATTTTATTTTTACTGTCATCATGTGCTATTCATATGTACAGTTGACACCTATCAATTTCTTTCCCGTTCTCTCTGGAAATTGACCTGATTGTCTGGTAGTCCAGAAAACAGCGTTCATATTCCAGTATTGGCAAATTTACCATACTTTTGTTTTCAAGAAAAGCTTAGTAAATCGGTAAATTTACTATGCTTTTCTTTAATAAAATAAAATGAAAAAAGGCATCATTAACTAGGAAAAGAGGACATTCCTGATCCCCCGGTGTGACTATGATGTCATGAAATGGGTGTAAAGTGGGCAGGAGAGGATAGGAAATGGGAAGAGTTATGGGATGTGCAAGAGGTATGGCCTTAGTCCAGTTTCAGCCAAAACAAAAGGTGGCAGCCCTATTCATATGTAGTATTTAATTCTCTGGAATGTAACTTTGCTGGAATTACCACTTTGGAGCCACGCAGTTGGGTTCTCTAACAAATGGTTACCAGCTTTTGCTACCTATAAAATCAGGGTGCAACAAGTTATTTCCCATAAACTATTCTTTTATGAATAATTCATTCACTTGTGACCGTACTTGGTTATGTGCACTTTTTCCTTCTGTAACATTTGCCATGGTAATTATGCAACAGTTGACATGCATTATGTAGCTGTCAAATCAAAAGATGTTGGTTATTATAGCAATAACCCACTCCTGGGTGTGGGTAATGCTGGATTTACCCACGGTTGGTGTGGTTTGGTCACGAGGGCGAAGCCCGAGTAGCCAAACAAAGACAACCGTGGGTAAATCCAACATTACCCACACCCAGGCGTGGGTTATTGCTATTATACAATGACATTATTTAAGAAAAAAAATAATTGCTTTTCTTAAATAATGGCATTGTATAATGCCTCCTTGCTGCCCTTCCGCAGCTGTCTGGTATTCTGCGGCAGTTCTGATGTACTGCACATGCGTATGCTTACGCAGTACATCAGAGCTGTTGGTAGAAGCAACGGAGAAAGCAAGATCTCCGTTGCTTTTTACTAACTGTCTTGCTATGTTAAAGGAGTTTAACATAGTGAGACTGCTTTAAAAAAAGCAATGGAGAATCTCCGTTGCTTTTTTTAAAGCTGTCTCGCTATGTTAAACCCATTTAACATAGCAAGACAGCTTTTAAAAAAGCAACGGAGAAAATATCTCCGTTACTTTTTTTTAAAGCTGTCTCGCTATGTTAAACTCCTTTAACATAGCGAGACAGTATGTAAAAAGCAACAGAGATTTTGCATTCTCCATTGCTATAAAAAAAAGACTTGTACTAATGGAAAAAGTCCAGGCATAGTATAAGTCTGATTTACAAAGTGCACGCTGACCAATCAGCGTGCACGTTTTGGAATATTAATGGGGGGGGGGGTCATTGTATAATCAGGCTTTTTATATGACAGTCCAGCATTGCTGTGTGAATGTGTTTCCTTATACACACCATCCAGAGTGTCCCTTAGGATCACTGACCAACACTGTTACCAGTCCGCTGCCATTATGGATACCCATTTTCCAGGTTGATTATGGCTAATAGGACTAGTAATCTGTAACCAGCATAAACTACTTCTCATGTAAGAACTGCTTGGATTTCTTTACTTCTTAAATCAGGCTAAAGACTACTGCCTATATGGATATTATTTATTTTGTTTTATTTGCTTTTGCTTGTTGGGAAAGTTTGTCTGTCCATTTTCAGAGGAGGCTGAGGAAGAAAACCTCCATGTTACATAACTTCAGTGAACTAACATTAAAAGAATACTATAACACTCAGAATTATAAAACTTAACAGGTGTTTAACATGTAACATGTTACATACACTGTATGGTGTTTATAGCATATTAATCTCAGAAGCATATTTTAAACATAGGACACACACACAGCATATAAAACTCACTCACACAAGTAGTACATTCAGCTTTATTTTACAACATGTATACACACTCCCACTCTATTAATTGCACAGAGACAACAGTAAGGCATATGCATGTTTTATCCATACTGTTAAATTCACCTGAGACCTATAAGCAGGAGAACTAAGCAACATGTAATATTGTTATAAGTTTGTCTATTTAATATAAAGCATGTTTGGTCTTTATCAGTTAGTAAAAGGAGGAAATGTTTAATTTTATTTGCATATATTGACAAAAAAATGTAATCAATATTCAATAAAGATATTGGTCTATAGGAAGAACATACTGATGGTTCTTTATCTGGTTTTAATGTAGGAGAAATAAGAGTGTATTTGGCAGAATATTAGATTTTTTACTATTGAAAAACTTTTAATAAAATGACTAATGCCTCATTTGGAAATAATTTATATATTTCAGGAATTATTCCATCATTCCCTGAGGCTTTATTAGTTTTTAATGTTTTAAATTGTTCTTTCAGTTCAGTCATAGAAATGTTTTTTCTATTATTTTAATTTGTTCAAGATGAGATATTTCTCATATCTGCTAGGACAGTTCCACAGTTTAACAATATGTACAAAGTATCAACAGTCACCACCATTATGATGTTTAGATTTTTGATAAAGTACTTGGTGTTGATTTGGGCGCACCACTTTAATAACTTGTTGGGGGAATGCATCTGTCGGGATATACAAGATGTTGTGAGTCTCTTAACATGACAACAGGCTCATAGATTAGCTACTTCCACCAGGTGAGGAAGTCAAGTGCCACACATTGATGAGTTTAGGTAAACTGGTTACTTGCAAACTGCAATTTTATTACAAGATTGTTCCAGTTTAGCAATCTGAAAGGACTTTAGGTTAGTGAAAATGAATGAGGCTTACAGGAGACCAGGGAACAGATAGCTCTGAGCTATAGTCTTATATGTGTAGTCTGTTAGGAATGGCTTCATTTTTGCAGAGAACTCCTTGTTTACTGTTAATGTTTGAACTGCATGTTGGGTTTGCTAATCACATTTTAATCTGTGGTGTATTATTATTCCCAGATGTTTTGTATTTTGTACTAATTCTAGTATTATTGATGATTAATATTGCTAAGTCACAATAGTTTGATTGTTGGGTTAGAGGTGAAAATGCCATTAGTTTAGTTTTATTTGGATTTATGATTTGATTATATTATTCCCAGCAGTTTTCAGTTTTTGCAAATGAATGCTACAGCTCATCTTGGAGCTAGCTGATTGAAGAGACAGCACGTATTATAGCTGAATCATCTGCATACAAGTTCATAGCTATTTACTAGGCTATTAATCTGTGAGAATCTGAAGAAGCCAACCTTTTATTCCCATTGTTCTTTTTGTGTACAAACAACACGGAGACAGGCAGAACAAGGATATCTTGGAACATTTAAATGTTATCCCTATCCATGAGAGACAAGGGTGCTAAACTGAGGGTTAATTTGTAGTTACCCTTTCATTCTTCCAAATTACATTTGAATAGGGTAAGAGAAATCCTTTGCTTTATGTGGAGTAGAACACGGCTCTACTGAAGCAGAATTCTCAGTGAGACATACCTGGCACTCCAACATGTTCTGTTTATGTTGCAGAAGAGATCGAGATCTGTTGACTGAATACTTTTGCCACCTTTGGACCTGCGACTGTGTAATGGGCCTGACAGGATAGGGTCTGTAGAGGCTGTATACACAAGGCAGAGGTCATCTCTCACTAGCCTGTATGAGACCAATATTGAATTAATTTTGCTGGGTGAAAGACTGTACTTACAATTTATTTATAAATATATTAAAAACAAAAAGTCCTAATATTGAATCTCTTGGTGCACCTAATGTTTGTGATGGAGTTTATAGCTGATCACCCCAGCATACACACTGTGTTTATTGACTGAGGTAATTTAAACCAACTGATTGCATGGTTTGTGAGGCCTAGTTCCGTGAGTCTGAGTAATAGCACGGGATGGCGAAACTGTATCAAATTCATTAGGCAGATCTAAAAAATAAGAAGGTGACCATTTCATCTTGATTTCATCTGTCACGAATATACAGTAGTTTATAAAAGTTAGTAATACTGTTTCTGTACTATGGCTTGGCCTACATCAATGCTATGTTGTGGAAAGTAACATGTTCTGTATTAGATAGTTGATCAAGTAACAATTTAAATATCTGAGACTCACGATGCTGATTCCAGTAATGTGACAACTGAATGACCAAAAATTCAGACTTAGAAATACTAAGTCTAAGCTTTTCCTTTCCTCCATTTTTTTTAAATTTTCCAAATGTGTTTGGTTTGACTTTGTTCCTAAGTCAGGGTATGTTAAAAGTTCATGAAATTAATATTGTTTCAGTCTTTAAAGTTAACCATGAATGATGATCTTAGCACCCGCAACATACCGAGAATTCTGTAGTTCATATGGAGTTACATGTACTGGTCGTATATTTAAATATAATTGCAAGTTCTTTTTAGTAGTCCTGGTGCTCCTACTACTACTGGAAGTATCTCTGGATCTTTCTAACAAATTGTTCTCATTTCTGCTTTTAAATCCAGACTTTGTGTCTCTTGATAAATAATACACTGTAATCACCAGGTGTAGCAATTTCAGTGATGTCACATTTGTCTTTTTTTACCTTGGACTAGTATATCTGGTTTTCTTACATCTATTTTTTCATCTGTTCATAATGGGAGATCCTACGTGATCTGAACTTTAGCATTGTTGATATTGCTTTATGGTTCATATTTCCAAAGCTTCTCAGCTACCTCTTCATTGTTGTGTTTGCATAATCCCCAATGCAACAGTCTTACCATATGATTCTGCCTTTCTGTATGCAGTCCCTGAGCCATGAGTTTCTCCCACCCAGCAAGAGGATGACATTTCTCCATTGTATGGCAATGTTGTAGTTAGTATATGTAAGTTTGGGGTGTGAGGGGCTTGTCCCCCTATATCAGGAGGTGCAAGGGGTTTGCACCTCTTGCAAAAAATGAGCTTAAAGAAGAAAAACGATGTTCAGTATTCTTTCTTCTCCTGTACTTTTATTTTTCTGCATTTCAGGAGTCTGCATTGCAAGTCTTGACATCACTTATGTTAACATATTTTTCAAGTTTTTTAGATAGCGAGGACAGGATGGTTATAGGTTTGTCGTTGAAGTGATTTGCCACCGTTTTGTAATGGAGTAACACAGGATTATTTCCAGTGTGTGAGGACTATTCCTTCTATGAGAGATCGATTTATAAGTATAGTACCCGAGTATCCAGTTACATTCAGCTTTGGTTAGTAACCATGAAGCAAAATCACAGGATCTCGCTTGGTACCAATAAACACAACACTAGGGCACTGTAACGGTACCAGGAATCACAAGGAGGTGTGTAAATCCAAAGCCAAATTTATTAGCAGCAGTACAAAACACACGTAAACGCTTTTAACTTTTTCACCGCGTCTTTGTCCTGTCGATAGGACTTCATCAGATAACAATACAACCATATCCCAGAGTTAAAATACCCATAACCCTCATCAGTCTAATTGAATAATTGATTAATTACTCATACATTAAATATACTGAGTGTTAAAAAGTATTAAAAAATGTCCAGTGATTTCAGAATATGGTCTAAAACACCATACAGATCAAAACATTTTCCTGTCCTGACTTTCTAGTTGCAAAAAAAAAAAAATAATAATAAAATCATTATCATGGAAAATAAATGTCCAGCAATTAAAAACAATCAGTCATACTATCCACTTAAAAAGCATTTTACATTAATAAAACTTGGTAATGTTTAAATATAGATTGCTAAGTTAAGAAATTAAAAAAGCTTTTACTGGATAAAAAAAAATAATATATGTTGTTGTGTCTTTCGGCTTTTAGGGGTCGCCACAGCGGAACTCCGGTCCGCAAATGATTGGCAGTAGATTTTTACATGCTGAGTTGCCAGCTCTGACGCACAACCTTCAACGAAGGTACGCCCATTCACGCATGTCTCCACGCAGAAGACGCTCTAATAATAATTAATATTAGCAACTTATTTAAATAACAAAATTCCTAATAATCTAGTCTACAGTGTGTTAAAAATTGTTAAACACTGCCATCTGGTGTACAAAAATACAAATTTCATTCCTACAAATAACCATAGGAGGGATTACATCAGTTAAGTCCAAAAGACTGAAGTGTAAAAGTCAAATCTTTAGAGACAGGAATACCTAGAACTATAAATAATCTATAAAAGACCTATAAAAAAACCCATAAAAATCTTTAAAAAAAACTGCAACAGGGATTCTTTCCAGAGGGTACAGTCACAAATTAGGAATAATGTTGTTTGAATAAATGGAAAAACTCATAGCCTCACAGCTCTTAGTTCTAATACAAGGACCAGGAATATGTTTTCATTTAAACCTGGTGGTCTCTTGGCTTCCAATATCAGTTGCCAGTAGACCTCCCTGTAGTCCGTCTTAGTCTCCCATAGTCCTCCCCTTTATCTCGCTTTCTTTTTATGTAAAGTCATGCTCTACTGTTAGCTTGATCACATTTATTTGCAGTATTTCAGCATTAAAAAGTATGTTTGATAGGCACATTTCATAGTTATTGCCAGTGAATGATCTGTTATATGAAAATCATTTTGTAACAAGTTTAAAATCACCATTTTATGGCCCAGAATCACACTGAATAAGTTGTTTTTATTATAATTGTGAAATCAGTTTTTGCTATGCAAACTCATTTGCAACCTATTTTTACCTCAGTGTTTTGCTCACACAGCCATCTGGCCTGTCACTTTGTTTGCTGTAAGGTTTTCTTTCTCATCTGCTGCATCAGTAATTCTTTTTTACCAATTTTGGCTAAATTCTGCTTCTTATACTCAGAGATGTTTGTTACACATGAGCTGGCATTGTCATTTTGCTCTGTATTTGCTCCACATAACATCACACTGATACTAAATTGTGAGCAGAATCAGAACCACTGTACATGTACATTTTTTGTACTGCTTCACGAAAATATTGGCAGTTATAGCTGTGACACATACATATGCATTCGCTTCTAGAAACATGCACAGCATTGATGTTCGTGAATTTCTGACTTTTGTTCCCAGTTGTACTGAATATATGGAATTGGTGTAGCGCACAGTCCAGCTTCAGCTAATTTTTATTCATTAAACTGTACATCTGTTGTGGAGACATAATTGAAAAGTAACATTTATCAGTACCAAATGTTAACTGGGGAATGTCCATCCATTTATTTTCTGTCTTTGTGAAAAACTGGCAACTTATACTCAAAATGCTGGTAAGTATTATGAAAGCTGAATGTGATGTGCAATAATATTTCTTGTGAAACAGTATGGGAGCATACTGCAAAAGATCATTTTGAATACCAACCATTATTTTATTGCTCTTATTTGCTTATATATTTTTTTTAAGAAGGGGTGTGTTAACTCTTATTTGCTTAAAGAGTGGAGTGATGCTCCCCAGAATAAAACCCTAAAACAAAACGAGTACGACCCAGTGAAAGAGTCCGATTCGAACAGAATCTTGTACATAAGTTGGTATCAAGTTTATATACCTTACCTTTGACTGACTGCACCATTGCTGAATCCAGGTGCAAAAGGAACATTACTCCGTTCTTTAAAAAGACGGAGGGGAACATTCTTGGAAACAGTAAGTATATTAGCCCCACCCTACAAATAGGAAAACACTTCTTCTGTACATTTTCCTTTGAAGAGCAGGCTCTGACTCACCAGTAAAATTTGGTGCAGTGCAGAGATGGCTGACGTGATCCATACCAGCAGCCCAATCCAGTGCCGTGATCCATACCAGCAGCCCAATCCAGTGACGTGATCCATACCAGCAGCCCAATCCAGTGCCTCTTCTCATCTTGTCATTGTTGTTTTCAGTAACACATGACCTGTTGGCCATTGCTGCTTGCAAATCACACTTTGGCATGGGGTATACTGGGTTATATGTGCCAGTGACCAAAGTTTAGTTAATGGAGCATTGCTTTTGTGACCAAACCATTCCATACTTCAGTTAACTCAGAGTAATCAGCACCCAGGCATTGTATACTGCTGTTCTATGCTATTGTGCAATTAAAGGATTATGTTGCTCCTAGAGTTGAAATTTACAATGGGTAACTTATGGGCATCATAGAAACGTTTAATGGTGCATTGTTTTTTACTTAGTAAAATGTTATTCTTCAACTTGACAGTTGTGTACAGTTACAGTCATTACCACCTATTAGTGTATACGATGACCATGAGGAAAATATCACTTAGAAAAGTTATTAGGCTGAACATCAGAAGCATGCTGTTTTTTTTTTTTATTTTGTAGATGAAATACAAAATCCTGATATAGCTCTGCTGAGGACCTAAACCAGACACCATTATGCTCTGCTTCCAATACAGATACACAAAAAACAGTATTAAAATGCTTCTGTGAGTCCTGTTAAGACAGATATTTAATAGGTACTTAGAGCAGTAATTGCAGTAGTTCATGTACTTCAACTGCTGTAAAGATTTACCTTAATGGGAATGCATTTATGTTAGTAACTGCTTATTTATAGGCATGATAGCAAATGCAGCAACAGCTTTATGTGTTAAACAAACAAAAGGTCATAATCTGACTTCCCAGCTGAACCATCCTGCTCCAAAATGAAGTTAATAAGCTAAAGACCTCAGTATGCTGTCTGTTTATTTCTCCAGGGACATGTAAATCAGCTGCAGAGGAGGCTCACATCTATAGCAGCTACAGAGAGTCCTCATTATGTGTGGCCTAAATGTGAATTACAGACCCTCACTGAATGGTTTCAGTCAGCCATCTTTATAGCGGCATGGCCTCACTCATTTATTTAACGTGGCAAGACTAGATCAAACCTCTGGCTGTGAGAGCATGCTGGACTGGGTTATCACAGTTGAGATGAACAATCCCATATTAGTAGATACTATGACCAAATCCATCAGTGAAATCCTGTTAACATTCATTGTGTAGTGGACATACAAAAATCTATAAGCTGCAAAGGTTTTACTACTGCTGAAATAATGTAGAGAAATTGAAACCTACTGTACCAGCTACCACTTAACATTACTGTTCAGTTGTTTCAGTTTGGTGTTTTTAAATGCCTTAAACAGCATAGCCTATAAGTACAAAATGTCTTTAGATTTAAACATTTTCATAGGATCATGCCCAAGGTCAAAACTATGATGTATCATGCAAATGATCTGTGACCTATATCTAGAGATTCTTAACTAAAAGCTGATCCCATCACATTTTTTGAGACTTGTATCCAAATAAAAATGATAATTCTCACTTGAGAAGCTGACCTGCTGTCTTGAGCAACAATAAATGTGCCATTCAAAAGGTAGTGTGGTAGAATATAGAATAGCTACTTGGTTCTGAACATAATTCTAGTTCTTCAACTTTTGTCAGCCATATGACACAGATTGCTACTCATTTTGGCAATTTTTTTTCATGATATAATACAAAAGATCCTATTCAAACAACTGATTATAACATTTCACATGATTGTTTTGCCTTCATATTGCAAACAATTATGTATCATAGACGTTCCTTTCTAAAGTGAAATTCCTTTCAGCTTCATTTGACAACCAACCAACTGAATTCTTAAAATGTTGTCAAGTGCTGCTGTTCTTCCATTTTCAATATTTATATACAGATCTATCAAAAAAAGCTTTGTTCCAAGTAACTTTAATTGTTCTGTACCCAGTGTTTAAAGAAGGAACACAAGTTGGATAAACTGTTAAAATCCTATAGCTTCCTCATTTCTCTTATAAGAAATTCCAAAGAAATGTATTAATTTACAGTCACTTCAAAATGGACCTCTTGAATTCTCAGCATGGTCTCAGGTCTGACCATTAGCTTAATACTTCCCGCCTGGCTGTTGGCTCAGACTTTTTGCACCACTTCAAAATGCTGTTTATTGTAGAGTGTGCATCACTTCTCACGTGCATAAGTAGCTATGGCACTTCTGTTATGATACTGAATAGTTCAAAATTATTCTAGAAGAAAGACACCAATCAGTCAGATGGAAAAGCCCTCTCACAACCTGTGGGTATTGCTACAGGTTTCCCTCAGGGCTCAGTACTGAGGCTATTCCTTTTGACTGTCTTTGTGAATGACTTGGTCTCACTGTGAAGAAACACAAGTAGAGCAGTTTGCCAACAGATCTACAATTCTTGCACATAATACAGTTACCACAGCCAGTGCCAAACTGCTGCCCTGCTTTAAATTCACTGCAGTTATGACTTAGAACCATGGTAGTTCATCTTAGCATACTGCTAAGGCCACAGTATGTTTTCAGGAATGAACCAAAATAATCGCCATTCTAATTCCGCTATCATGTCGAAAAATAATTCTAGTACATCCATCCCATCAAAGGACTGTCTTATCTTAACCTAATTTGCAAGGGTTATCAAATGAAGAAGTAAAAACAGAATTTAATCTCACTATTGATAATCATTTAAGGTTTGGCAACCATGTACACAAGTTTGATTTGCTTTTGGAAATAAATATGTTGGCTGTAAAGACAAATGACAGAGCTCTATAAAAGTGCTCGGTTATCTATTGCTAATATATGTACTTACTGCCTTAAATGCTATATTCTGCACATCTCCTAATTAATTTACAGTTTCCAGTACTCCATACTTTTAAGATGGTTTACAACTGGTTAGCCAGAGCTGATGTAGGCTGTCACTGTAGAAGACCCAACTGCTCAGCCACTTGTAATCTTTCATGGTTGAAGTTTAAGCAGTGATTTTACCTGCTGCAGTTGGCATTTGTTTATAATCCCCTGTAAACTTTGTTGAAGCTTTAGAATGGTACCATGCAAAGTATTTAGAATTCCTAGT
This sequence comes from Protopterus annectens, assembly GCF_019279795.1. NCBI lineage: Eukaryota > Metazoa > Chordata > Ceratodontiformes > Protopteridae > Protopterus > Protopterus annectens. Next base: position 620,746,593 of record NC_056744.1, read on the forward strand.
GGGCACTTAGAATTATCAGAAACAGGGAATAAATATGCTATCTTGTACTTGTTTGCAATCTCCGAACAAGTTGCATAATTCTTTAAGATATGCCACCCAAAAGAAGGTATTTAAAATATTTTTGAAAAAAAAAGACAGCTACATAAACTGAAATTGTTACTGTGGTGTGATTTAATACTTTATCAGTTGTTACTAAAACTGTGTTCCAGGCACCTTTCTTATTTGTGTACCAGTTATAGATTATCTGTAGTAACTTGTTTCTAGTGTTGCAAATCTAATTTGTAGTCCTTATGTGCTAGTACTTTTTTATTAGCCCTTTGTAGACCACATAAACTTGCATACTAGCTGTGTAAGTCATTTGTATATATGCTTAGATCTCTGAAAATGTATGTGTACTACCTGTTATATCTGTGTAGCATACTTCCTAAATGTATGCATCACTCATGAGAATCAGAGGAGGAGAGTAAAGTTTTAAGTAGTTTGCTGACTTTTTATTTCAGATATTGGAAATAGTTATGCCTTAGAGCATCTTTTCTGCTCCATTGTTATTGTCTGACACATGTATATTTCTCATCTCTGTGTTCTCACATGATGTTCCTCGTGTTTCACTGTTGCAGTCATTACATTTGGATAATCTGCTGGCAGGTTGCCCTCAAGTCGGCCTGAATTCCAAAGTCTTGGGTCCTGCGTCGGTTGCTGTCTTCTCTTCGATGACGTCAGGTCGCCAGGGGTATAAAACATGCAGCCAACACTATTTTCTTTCATCTTTCTTGCCGCACGGTGCCCAAAGCAGAAGCATTTCGCAAGTGCCGATCGGCCGACTACTGAAATATTCGCGTTTGAGTTTCAGAACCGAAGTCTTCAATAAAGCTAAGTACCCCGTTGGGGAAACTTTTTTCTTGCTTTTTACCGATGTCAGAAAAAGTTAATAATTGTATTATTCGTGGGAAGCAAATACCTCATAAGGATTTCCATTTATACTGTATTCCTTGCCTAGGCCCTGATCACAACATGCCTGGCTGTCGGTTTTGTGCTAGATTTAACCAATGCACTATTAAGCGTCAGTATAGTTTTACATCCAAGTGTTTTGGAAACAGATTTAACTACCCAGAAATGTCGTCGGATAGCAATCCGACTACCAGAGTGCATAAAAAATGCAAAGAAAAGGACAGAGAAAGGCAGTCGGGATCCAAAACCGATGACGAAGCTTCTCCTAAGCCAGTCGCCGGTTCGCCTGTACTCAGTGAGGCGCTTTCGCAGCCCCTGATACCCGCTACTTTCGAGTCGCAGGCCTCTACTGGCACCCATGTGGAGTCTGGCATGCCGCTAGACACTCAAGGTATTGGACCGACGGATGTATTTCCCTCAGATGGGTCCGGAGCTGCTGAGCAGGCACCGGCTTCTGAGGGTGTATTCAGACTGCAACATTTTTATATCAAACCGACGAAAGCTGCAAAACCAAAGGCAAAGACACCTTCAAAAACTAAAAAAATTACGCCTGAGCCACATGCACAGGCCTCTATGACTAAAAAACAGATGATCAAAATGGCTGAAGACCTTATTACCTTGATCAGGGGTACCCATCCCCCTCCAGAGGCCTAGGCAAGACACTGACTATGAATCTTTAGATCAGGTTGCTATTTCTTCTGATTCCTCTTCTGATCAGGAATTATCTTTACCTCCCTATAAGGATTCTGATGCTGAGGAGTCTATTCCATCTGCATCTCCTCCTGAGGATTATTAATTTGGAGAAACCTTGCATACTTTGAGGGAGCATTTTCACTGGGAGAGTCAAGACTACTTAGAATCAAAAAAGAGGCTCAGGGATTTCCTCCTTCTCCCTCAGCACAAGCCTTTATCCATTCCCCCTGTGTTAGACATTGTGGATGATGTATTTTGGAGTCAAGCCTGACCCCTGACTCTCTACCTCCCGTCTCCCAGTAAGCCTGACAGGTATTACAGGGTCCCTGACTCTCATAAATTTTTATTTAGAAACCCTGCTGCTGATCCAGAAACTATTTCACAGGTTCCTAAGGGAGTTAAGGCCTCAACAGCAAAAAAACCCTACCCCCTCTGACAGAGATTCAAGGCGCTGGACAGATGGGGAAAAAGGTTTATACATCTGCAACCTTGGCAATTAGGGCCTTAAACTGTCAATTTCATATGCTTAAGTACCAACAACATGTTATGGGATTGCTGAAACAGAAAATGATGTTGATTTCAGAATGTGCAGAAAATAAGGAATTGCAGGAATTATTGCATGCAGCTGAACAAGTTGGAAGGCATACTTTGCAATGTGGTTTTGATTCTTTAGAGGCCTCCTGCAGGGCCGCAGTTACTGGATCTATGATTAGGAGGCATGCCTGGTTAAAGGAACAAAATTTGCCTGATCATGTTAAAGCTAAATTGCTAGATGCACCTTTACAGCATAATTCTCTGTTTGGTATTAAGGCAGAAGAGGTTTTAAAGAAAATGGAAGACAAAGCTAAGTCTATGCAAACTGTTAAAGATTTCTTACAATTGCAGCCACCTAGATTCAGTAGACACTGGCCTACAAAAAATTGGTCCTTTCCTGTGTCAGACAGAGCTCAAAGGGGCAAATCCAGATGCCCTAAGGGTTCCAGGTACCAGGCTCAAACTCATACAGGTCAAAGTAATGGGGCGCATCCACCTCCAAATCTGGGGGAGATAAAGCGCAAACCTACAGAAAGCAATCACAATGACTTCCCTCTGCCTATACCAAGCACTTATCTTTTGGCAGCACCCATAGGGGGAAATTAGCACTTTTTGCTCAGAATTGGCAGTTAATAACTCAGGACAAGTGGGTACTGAGCATCGCATCACAGGGATACAGATTCCATTTCCACACTGTGCCAAAAAAACAATGGGCTGAGGCACAGAAACAGGTTACTTCCCTCATGGATATGGGGGCCATTCAGACAGTAACTGAACAAGAAAAAGGACAAGGTTTTTACTCAAGACTGTTCTTGGTACCCAGAAAAGACAAGGCCTTGTGGCCAGTACTGGATTTATCAATTTTGAACACATACCTGGACATTCCAAAATTCAAAATGCTCACCTTGCAACAGCTTCTGCCCATGCTGGGCAAGAATGCTTGGCTGGTGACTTTAGACTTAAAAGAGGCATACCTGCATGTCCCAATAAGACAGCCGTGCAGAAGATACTTCAAATTCAAGGCTGGCTTAATGCATTACCAATTCTCTGCACTGCCCTTTGGCTTATCTACTGCGCCCAGGGTCTTTACAAAGTGCCTGGCACCAGTAATTGTATTTTGCAAACAAAGAAGTATTCAAATATATCCTTACTTGGACGACTGTCTCATTCAAGCAGAGAACAAAGACACTCTTCTATGACACCTGGTGTTTGTGACAAGGCTTCTAGCATACCCTCCCAAAAGATAACATTCCTGGGTGCAAGCTTGCATACAACTGCCCAGATGGCTTACCTCACGCCACACAAACAAAGGCAACTGACTACTTACTTAAAACTGATGGCAACAAAAACCCAGTCTTCTGCAAGACAAATTCTGCAGGCTCTGGGCTTCATGGCATCCTGCATCCTACTAATTCCATATGCAAGACTGCATATGAGGAAACTTCAATGGTACCTAAAAAGTTTATGGAGTCAACATTCACACAGTCTGGAAACAATGATTCCTCTCATCCCCTGCCTGCAACAGGAGTTTCTGTGGTGGGCAAAGGCCTGTCACCAAAACATGGGATGGCCCTTCACTCTACCCCCTGCCAGCCAAACCTTAACAGACACATCTGATTATGCCTGGGGGGCCCACATGGCAGGAAGATGCATTCAGGGCATATGGGCACCAAATCAAATGCATCTACATATCAACCAGAAAGAGGTGCTAGCTGTTCAAAATGCCCTAACAGCCTTCAAGAACTTACTTCATCCAGGACAACTACTGATAAAGATGGACAACACCACAGTCATGTGGTATATAAACAAGCAAGGGGGCACACACTCATACCCCCTTTGCAGATTAGCCATGGCACTGTGGGACACAGCTTTGACCTACCAAATAAATCTTCAAGCTCAATTCCTGCCAGGAAAACAGAACAATCTGGCAGACGATTTAAGCAGAAACCTTATGGATCCTCACGAGTGGAAACTAAATCAACAAATATTCAGCATGATAACAGAGAAATAGGGGAGCCCAGACATAGATCTATTTGCCTCTCCTCAAAATTATCAATTGAAAAAATTCTGCACAAGGACTTATCACAGACAAGCATGGAAAGTGGACGCCCTATCCTTCAGTTGGAAAAACCTATCAGTCTACGCCTTCCCTCCTCTGCCTGTTCTACCCAAGGTCCTCCTAAAAGTCAGACAAGAGAAGCCAAAGATGATATTAATTGCCCCGGACTGGCCCTGCCAATACTGGTACCCAATCCTAAGGAACTTGTCTCAATACCCAGCTTGGACCTTGCCTCAAAGACCGCAACTACTGTCCCAACAAAACAATCAGATCCTGCACAATCAACTACAGACTCTGAACCTGGCAGCATGGCTAATCATGTAATCATACGAATGACACCTCCCAGTAAAGCTGTGATGGATGTCATTTTGGAAGCCAGAAGGCCTAGTACCAGGAAATCTTATGCTGACAGATGGAAGAGATTCTGTACTTGGAATCAAGCACAAGGAACTGATACAGCAGAACCACATATTCCTCAGATATTACAATACTTAACTGAGATGCTTGACAAAGGCCTATCTTTCTCATCAATCAAAATCCATGCCTCTGCCATTTCGGCTCATTACAATACAGAGCCACCAATCTTTTCTCATCCTTTACTGAAGCAGTATCTTAGAAGAGCCAAAAACCTAAGGCCTCCTAGAAGATCACCATTACCTGCATGGGACCTCAATTATGTGTTGGAAAAGCTCACCCTGCCTCCATTTGAACCAGCCGCTACTGCTGATATAAAGTTCTTATCATGGAAGACAGTTTTGCTACTAGCAATTACTTCAGCAAGAAGAGTTTCAGAGCTACAGGCCCTCATGGCTATAGAGCATTTTATCATATTTTACCCAGACAGGGTGTCTCTGAGGACAAATCCTACTTTTCTGCCTAAGGTGGTTTCCAGTGTGGCTCTTAACCAAACAATTCATCTGCCAACTTTTTATCCAAATCCGCAGAACAAAGGGGAGAGAATTCTGCATTCCTTGGACGTACACAGCTAAGATTCTACTTGAGCAGGACAAAAGCTCTAAGAAAAACTGAGCATTACTAGTGTCATATGCTGCAAGGTCAGAAGGAAAGGCTATCTCAAAGCAGGCAATTTCAAAGTGGATAGGCCACTGCATCTGTTTCTGCTACTTACACCATGGTAAACCTGTGCCCAAGGGCATTAGGTCTCATTCCACCAGAGCTGCAGCTACTTCAGTAGCTTTTCTCAGAGGAGTACCAACCAAAGACATTCTAGAGGCTGCTACTTGGAGTTCTGTTCACACCTTTACAAAGCATTACCATTTGCCTCTCTACTCTAAGTCCTGGACAGGCTTTGCCACTGCAGTGCTGCAGGGCCTTATAGCCGCATCTAATGCTGTTTAGCTCCAGCCTCCCAACCATAGTTTTGGGATTCTACCCAAATGTAATGACTGCAACAATGAAACACGAAGAACATAGTACAGTTGTGTACACTTACCATAAATGTAGATGTTCGAGTGTATTCACTGTTGCAGTCCAGGTTACCCTCCCGCCATCCCCCTGTCATTTTACAGTTTATCTTTCCTTCTCTATCTTCTACAACCTATGTGGTGTGTTTGCTTGTAGATGAAGATAAAGTTTATACTGATATATGTATATATGTATATATATATATATATAATATTGCTACCTTTTTTGGGGGCACCTGACATCGGGGGCAAGAAAAACTAAAGAAAATGGTGTCAGCTGCATGTTTTATACCCCTGACGTCATGGAAGAGAAGACAGCAACCGACACAGGACTCAAGACTTTGGAATTCAGGCCGACTGAGGGCAACCTGCCAGCAGATTACCCAAATATAATGACTGCAACAGTGAATACACTCGAACATCTACATTTATAGTAAGTGTACACAACTGTACTATCTCTATAATCACTGTTGTAGCAAATTAGTATTACCTGTGTAGCTACAAGATGCATTATTTTTAATGTTGTACCGGTCTAAATCATGTTGCATTCTGTCTCTTGTAAGTATGCTTTTGACATGTATTGACTTTATTGTTTATAGAATTTTTCTACCTGAAACTCCACTGAAAATGAACATTTCGCAGGGGACATTCCCTGTTAATAAATGTAAATGAATAGACTGTAATAGCATAGACAAACACCACTGTATAGTCGTCTACCATTTTGTACTTACTGTTCCCAGATCCCTGGCACATAACAGATAAAAATGTATGACTTTGAATGCTCTGTCAATCGAAGAATGACATTGTTGGAGTGGCTTGATCTGTATTTTAGAATATGAGTTGCAGAGCAGGAAAAATCAGCTAAATCTGCAATGGTAATGACGAGTTTTCTTTATCTTATAATATGGCCTACAGATGATACCTTCCAGTCACTCTCAGCGTATCCAACTGTCATCTGATCATGCTGGCAGTGCCACCAGTCTTACCCAGTCTCTCACTATATGTCCACTGCCCCCAGTGTTCATCAGGCTTGAACAATTCCAGCCAAGGTTCCGGCATACTTCTCAACCTCTTAATGCAAGAAATCTGGACAAAGACCCAAAAGTAGGGACAATTTTTAAATATTACTCTTACAAACTTAGAAAACTGATAGAATAATAGGTTTTGCAGTAGCATGAATTTTCTGAAAGATATGAAGTCTGAAAGTCAAATATCTGTCATCATTTTCTGACGTCAGTCTTTAATAATTTGCTGCTAATTTGCCAGTAAACCACAATTTTATGAAAAACTGAGCAAAAATATGAGGCAAGAATCTGGAACATTCTGCGAAAATCTGTAGAGTTGAGAGGTATGGGTTCCGGACTGCATCAGAGTATTCGTTGGAGAGTAGTAACTTCTACTCTTACCCTTCACTGGAGTACTGAGCATGTTCAAATTATTTCTGCTTACCAGACTAAGAACTGGTCATGCTCTCAGATGTGGCAATGGGAAGAGTAACTTTGTGATTATCTGGCACTCTCCATAACTCATGTAGGCAGGGGAATACTTCATAAGGAATATAGCTGAATACATGAAACATGAAACAAAGATCAGCAGCTAACTGTTAAGAAAATGGCAATTGCCCAGGGAGAAACAGAAATTCCTGTTTCAGTGAATTCACCCAAGTATATCAAAAGCAGGCGTAGAGTCTCAATTTGCCAAAAAAAAAAAAAAATTTGTGTAAAACTTCAAACCCAGTGAACCCGTAAGCAAAAGGCTATCTATACTAACTCCAGTGCTACTTTAATGCACCTATGTCATCAGTCATAGTAAGAAGAAGATAACTGACCCTCTCCACTGCTTCATTATCAGATGTTTCTGTTCTACAGCCCGTATTCTGAACTACAGAAAAGCCAAAGCCCACTGCTATCATTTACAGAACTGCAGCAAGCCACATACAGTCTTAAATCCTTAAAGGTGAAAGGACTGAACAACCTTCTTTTAGAACATGACAAACATTTTTGATCCATTCTGCTGTCCACATGTAATCCAGTTCTAAAGGCACAGTATCCACCACCCTCTTGGGGAGGACTTGCCTTAACAGTGCTACTTAGATCCACATAGGATTCTACTCTCTGCCACTTTTACATGGCTTGTTAAAAAGTGGGAATTGAGCCATTAGTTCACTTTTTATCAATCCATAATAATGTTTAATCCTAAAAAAAAAACAAAAACAAAACAAAATTACATTAAGAAGGCATTACTGTCTTCTGACCCAGGAAGCACACACTGACCCAGGAAGCACACATGCAAATAATACAAAGGATTATGATCAGTTACCTAATCATAACCAGCTTATATGTTAGAGACATGGATGCCAATGCTTGTGAAGTGAATTTTAGCATCCATTTTGAGAATACATAATTATGATCCATAACCTGTTCCATAATTCTTTTATAGTGCATGGAGCTTTGTCTGCTCCATGTACAACCAGTTACAAAAGAAAGAAAAGAAGAGAAGCGTGGTGTTAAACAGACAACAGGCCGAAATAAAGTGCTTCTTTGTAGAACTAATAGCTTTAAAGCGGTCAGTCATTTCATTCTGCCACACTTTGTTTATAACTGTGGCAAAGTGGAGTCATAATAGCTTTTTACCTTCTACCTCTGTTGTTTGCCAACAGGTACTGTCTGCTTTTAGTCCGTAATGGGAGAACTGATCCTAACAACACTTAGGGTATCTGACAAGCTTTTGTTAGGTACCCTAAGCACTGTTAATATTAAGTCATATGCTAGGGACATGATTAGCAAATGTATCTTTTTTTCCCAGTATTGGAGAGTAATTTTGGCACTTTATGCACCACAGCTTAATAAATAAGTAAAATATTCTACTAGAGTCTTTTCCACTTCTTGCAAGCCTTCCATTTTCAAATATTTTGCTCTGTGTCAAACTAAGTTGTTTTCTCTCAGACAATTGTAGGATAAGGAATGCTATAAAAAAAGATTCCCCTTTTTGCACTATTCTTTGCATTGATTGTGGAACCCCTAAATCAGTTAATTAGGCAGAATGACTGCATGCATGGATTTCATACCCAGGACAGCATCAGGACAACCTAGTCCTTTTTATCATCTTCTCTTCAGAGACTCTTAAAACACCTTTAGATGGGGCATGGTTGTGCAAATACAGGTGTAGCTGGATGTCAGGATTTACAGTGAGCTGTACTGCATTAGCATTATCTATCTCATTGCACACCTGCATTTTCACATACAATCTAGATTCCCTTTGTAATGGACCCAGGACAGACTCACCTACTATTTAGTGCCTACACAAGAGTACTTAAACATGTAGCATTGGGTTTACAGAACATTGCATTGAAGTTATTTTATGGGTATTATCTTTACATGCCCTTTGAATGGCACATTTCTGCACAGAAAATAATCCTTGTGGAAGTTTGTAAATATTTATTTGTTTTTATTTTACTCTGATTGTTATTAAAATAAATTTTTTTCAAAAAAAAAGAAAATCCTTATATACAATACACTTTATACAGTTCAGGTCATCTTTCTTGGTTCCCTACAAATAAAATGAAACTGTAAAATGCCTTCACGCTAAATCTCTTATGGCATGCAGTTAAGTCATTATCCAGATTTGCACACATTTACATTGTATGATCCCAGAGAGAAATGTCTTTTCAGACTTTACCTTCTATTTTCAGTTTTCATTCATTAGGCAGTAATATGTTCGATTGATGCAAAGTTGCATAACAGCCCAGAAAACTATTGTTTCCTGTCCGCTTCTTTGAAGCTGGTAGAGTATACAGTTGTATAGCTTCAGTGAGTCCCTTTTTGTTTGAATGAAGTTGCAACAACACTGGAATGTCATTATCCTGTTTAAAAATAAATGTTTAGTAGGTGTTATGCTTTTTGTTGCTACTTAGGACAATTCATATGGAGGTGCTGTAGCAATACTAGAATGTTGACATCCCGTTTTAATGAATTTTAGTAGGTTTATGCATTTTAGTACTATTTGTGCAAGGTTTAATTTTATATATATAAATAGTTTATACCATTTGCAATTTATTTGTACATTTTAGCTTGTTTTGTAGGACTTTGTGATCTGATGTTATGGTTCTAAATGTGTAATGCAACTGGTTTTGTTGCAAGCACTATAAATATGGGATGGGGAGAAATGTATTATTTTTAAAGTATGTACTCCTTCCTGTCATTGTGCAGCCATGGAGTTTGTGTATTTAATTAAAGGGGGCTATAGGGAAGTACTGTTTTCTTTGTGTGTTTTTTTTCTAAGATACAATCAATATTGTGTTTTGACGTTAGTAGTTTCTATTAAAGTATCTTAATTAATTGACACACATTATACATCCCAGTTCACATCAAGTATTAGCTTAATCTTAACTTTTTCTCTTAACAGATCATCATCAGGCTTCTGCTTTCCTTAATCTGCTAACCCATATTTGCTATTTTATGTTAACAAAGTTCAGATAACCATAACTGAAACACCACTTTTTTTTTTCCGGGGGGCATAAAGTTACAAAGACAGGTAACGACCCTAACATGGTGCTGTGTATGTGCTAACAGCACTGTGTAGGGCTGGCTGCATGGCTGTGCTGTATGCTAATGGGACATTCCAGGGGGAAGGCACATGTTAATTAACTATGTGCTGTCTTTGTCTTCCAGAACTGCCTCCAGGAAGGCATCTATGTGCCGCATGATTCATTAAATTGCTTAGATGTGTAGATAAGCATGAATGGCCCTAACATATTGTGGTATTGAACTCAGCCAAAAAGCATGTTCATCTACACGCATGTAGACTACTACTGGGATTGGGTAGTGGGGGGGGGGCACAAGCAACCAGGTATACACTTGTGCCATATTATTGGGAACTGGGGGAATCTGCGCAACTAAGCATACTTCACTTGTAATGTAATGGCACCTACAACAGTATGGAGATGGGGGCTGACAACTCAGGGGCAGGTATGGGGACTGTGGGGTGTTTGTGTGTGCGTTTCTGTTTGAATGTGCTGTTGTGTTTGTGGGAGAGTGACTAGGGGAGATGCATATACCTTCATGAAGCGGCCACAGCACTTAACTGTGACATGCAGATCAGCAACGATCTTCACATGATGGTAGTAAGTGAGGTTCAGAGACATACAAATTAGCCAATAATGAGGTCTTTCCTCATCAAAGCTAACAACTCTCTGAATCACAGAGTAATGTGTCGTGGGTCAGGATCTTTTTAGCACAAGTTGTATAGCTTGCACTAAGTCCTTTAATGAATCCCTGGGTCCAGAAGCGTACTCATCCACTGCTCTCTATCCAAATCCACAATCCCCTCTCTGTGGAAACAGTTGTTTACTATTCCTATCCACAAAGGTGGTAACTCCACTGACTTATCAAACTACTGCCCATTTAGCACTTTTGTCCCCCCTGTCAAAAATACTAGAAAAATGTGTTCACAAGCAAATTTTGGACTATCTTCTCCTTGAAAACCTCCTTACCCCAACCCAACACAGATTTTGCCCTAACCATAGCACCTCTACTGCACTAATCTCATTTATTCACTCCATCTTCCTTGACAGAAGTAGCAAACTGGTCTCCTGCCTATTCCTTGACCTCTCAAAAGCCTTTGATACTGTCTCCCTCCCTAACCTCCTCTCCAAACTTTTTGACCTCAGCCTCTCTCTCAACCATCTCCTGGTTCTGCAACTACTTCTGGAACTGGCAACAGTCAGTAAAATGGCTCTCTGTATGATCTCCCCTCTTACCCATCCAGATGAGAGTCCCGTAAGGGTCTATCCTTGGTCCCTTGCTTTTCAACATCTTCACTAATCACCTCTCTGCATCCTGTCCCCACTCCACTCTCCTACAATATGCCAATGACTCTACTGTCATCACTATCTCCAATACCTTCTCGGACCTGCACTCTCTTACGCAAAACTCATTCAACCCCATTGAAAAGGCTCACTAACAACCATCTCATCCTCAATCCCAAAATGACCAAACTTCTATTTTTCCCTAAATCTCTCTCCTACCTCAAACCTACCTTCCCTATCACCTCACTAAATAACACCATCATCAGTGTTGAACCCCACACAAAACTTCTAGGGGCCATCATAGATGACCAACTCAAATTCGACCTCCATGACCACTATTGCATAAAAAAACACCAAAAACTTGGATTACTCCATAGAAATAAAAAGTTCCTCACTCAACACTCCAGAGTCTTACTAGCTCATGCCTCACTCAACACTCCAGAGTCTTACTAGCTCATGCCTATCTTCTCCCAAGTCTCCTATGTGGTACACAAATCCTAGCTAACCTACAGACCGCTCTATGAACCAAACTCGAAAGCATCTACAGCAGAGTTGCCCAGTTTGCTGCTTTCCATCCCACCTAACTCACCTCACTGTGTCTTACTGTCTGCTTTAAACTGTCTACAGATCCCCCATCAACCTCAGCCCTCTCTCAACTATCTGGCATTCACTCCATCCTCTACAAACCAACCATCTGCCCTAGCATCCCTTTCCTGGTCTTTATGTAAACTCCAGCTAGAAACCTCAGCAGCTTCAGCCAACACCGCCATTAAATTTTTAAGCTCAAAAAATCCATTGGCCAAAACTTACACAGTTGCTCCCCTGCTCTAAACTGGAACAAGCTTTCCCTGGGCATCAGAAAAATAACCACCACACAAAAATTCAAAAAAGCTGTCATACAGTACCTTCTTGACACCTCAACTTGTAACTGCAAAAGCCAGCTTCCATCCTAAGTACACCCACATTGTCCATTCACTCCAATATCCCTATCTACCTTATATAATGTACTTCTTCCTACCTTCTCCAAACTCCTTGCTTCCTCTCACTTTCTCATTATGCTCCCACTTCCCCTCTCATTAATTCCCACACTCACTTCCCATCCTCATCTTCTTCTCTACCTATTATTCTTGCATCCCTCCTAGCTCTTCTGCCTCTAGTATGTGAATATGATTGTAACATGTAAATTAATGATTTATTGCCTCAACAACTGATATATATATATATATATATATATATACTTGCAAATCTCATTCATCACTGTCCCTGTATACCTCCATATCAACACTGTATCTTCTAAATCATTCTTCAACTGTCTTAACTCAATCTTTTTACAGTGTAATCTGTACATAACTTAAGTACTGGCCTACCAACTGATCTATAACATAGCATTTCTCAACATATCCAAATCTCAGCATCCGCCCACTGTAACCATGCTGAGAAGTGCAAATAGTTTTTTCTACTGCAAGAAGCTACGGTGGTGCAGCAGTAGCATTGTCGCCTCACAGCAAGCGGTTCTCCCATTTGATTGTCGGCTGGAGCACTTTCTGTGTGGAGTCTGCATGTCCTCCTCACGGTCGAGTGGCATTCAAAAGACATGCGTGAATGGGCGTGCCTTCTTTGAAGGTTGGATGTCCGGCTGGCACCTCGGCACCATAAAAATCGACTGTCAATCATTAGTGGACCGGTGTTCGCTGTGGCGACCCCTAACAAAAAACAACATTTAGCAAGCTTGTACTATATAATTTACTTTATCCAAATCTCAGCATCTTCGCACTGTAACCATGCTGAGAACTAAATAGTTTTTTCGACAGCATTTAGAAATCTTGTACTGTGTAATTTACTATATTGTACTCGCTTTACGTACTCTTTAGATTGTTGTAATTTTTCTTTATTTTACTCACTTTTTGTACTCCTTTAGATTGCTTGCTTGTCTGTAACTAGTTATCTGTGCTCTTGTGGAGCTTTTCTCCCCGGACCTCTGCTGAAAAAGGGCTTCTGCTAAGTTGGACACTCCTGACCAAAAAATGTCAAATAAATAAATAAATTGAGTTCAACCAGTGTCCTAACCTCTCGTTTTTTTAAGTGAAGAGCAAAAAAAAAAAAAAAAACTGTTGTAATTGACTTATTACAGATCCATGCTCCCTGCTGTTCCACTGGAGCCAAAAAAAAAAAATTCCTTCTACTGGCACACCAACAACGTGGCCAGATTCACAACATGTCACCATCCTCCTGCCCAGCCATTCAGGTCCAGTTTCTGTGCACCGCCTCCAACCCCCCTCCACTTTATTAAAAAATTAATAATAATAATTTCTTCTTCTTATAAAGTGTAGCAAACATTTACTACAGTTTATACCCTGCCTCCATGGAGTGCTGATAATACTCATCTTTTACTTTAAAAATATTCTTCTTGTAAACTGTAACAAACTGTTTGTTACAAATGTAACAAAAGTCCAAAACAACAGAGCTACCAGGAGCACACAAAACCCTAGTGTTTATTGAAATATAGTCAACTCGCCCAAAACTAGGCATGAACATAAAATGTATGCAATTGTAAAAAAAAAATAAGTACTTTCATCCCAGGTAATACGAGACTTCATCAGAATAAAATACATCTGCCATCACATTTCTTAAATAATAATAACTCCTCCCCCTAATTAAAATATAATAAATATTAATAATTTGATTAAGTATAACACATTCACAACCAAATTATAAATATTCTAATTATGTACATAATTCAAATATTTCTAAAACAATATATATTAGGCATGCAATATATATAAAAATGTAGCAGTTATATGCAATCATTCTGCACATTCAACCCTCACTTAACAGGTTGCCCTCACGTTTAATACCCTGCTATAGAAGCAATTTCATTAAGACCAAATTTGGCTTTGAAAAATTGTTTAAGTGCAATTTGAGTTCCTTGACTTTTAACCAATCTTTCCAAGGACCACCCCTTCATGTCCAAACCTACACTATCCACAATATAGAATTTAATACTGCCCATTATTCACCTAATATGTTTAAATAAAGCGTTACCTTTATTTTTCTTTTTTATGTCAAACAGGTGCTTATAAATCCTTTCTTTAAGGGCTTTTGCTGTTTTTCCTACATAAAATCACACCACTGTCTCTCCCTAAAATACCTGAACTGCCTAGAGCTACCTCACCTGCTTCTCCAATCTCAGCTCCAAATCATACACTCCATTCGATATCTGCCATCCTTCTGTCCAACTCTATCATCCCTCATCTCCTATTACTCCCCTACAAGATATCTCAGAAGCTCATCCCAAGATCTACTAAATGTTTACAAACCCAAGTCAGCATTTGTAGTGTAACTTGTATAGTTACCACCCCTCTATTGCATGGAACAATCTTCCACTACAAATTAGGACCCTCACACACCCCAAACAATTTAAATCAGCCACCAAAGACTACTTTAATAAGCATAGAACCTGCCTCTGCACTCACCCTCCCTGACCCAACCATCTTACATAATAACCATCTACCTCCATTACTCCTTACTATCCTTCCCACAATCATTCTCTCTGCAGACCTAACTGCACTATTCCTTTTCTCCTAACTACCTCAAATTTACTTTATTTCCATATCTATAAATATCACTGAAGTTACTCTAATTTACTTTATTTCCATACCTATAAATACCTCTGAAGTTACTGTAACAGTTATGTAATGTATAATATATAGGATATACAGCTTACTCCCTATGCTCTTGATGTAAGTTAATAAACCTTTGTTATCAGCTAATTGCTCTTAGATTTGTAAAATCTTTTTATTACCTCATTTTACTTACTATGCTTAGTTGTTATTTGTCTTTCGTTTTTGTATTCCTATATTTTTGTAACTACTGTAAGTGATTTTAAATTACCATAAGATTTCTATGCTATTTTAAACTGTTTGTACTACTTGGAGCTTTTCTCCCCGGGACTCCGCTGAAAAAGGGCATTAGCTCAGTTGGACATTCCCGGTCAACAAATGTAAAATAAAATAAAATAAATAAAAGCAGGTGCATTCAGTACATTGTGAAATGTAAACCACTTTTCTACTATAACAATGATACTGTTGTGTAATACATAAAAGCAGGTGCATTCAGTACATTGTGCAATGTAAACCACTTTGCTACTATAGCAATAATAGCATTGTGTAATACATACTTCACCATATCCTTCAGTAAAAAAACTGTCTTCCTCTAAAATACATTTACATTGCTTGCAATGCCCACATGCTTTTAAACTAGAAAAGTTGCTCATTGCTTTAAATCTTTCCAGTAAATTCTTGAAATATAAATCCTTCCTATGTACCACTTTTGGTGAGGGGCCCAATTTTTGAAACTGCTCCTCGTAATAATTAAAAATATCCCAATTTTTATTCACTACCTGTTTTATTGCATGAAAGTCCAAATTATAAGGGAGAATCATAGCTCTACCAAAGTCACCTATTCCCCCTTGATGCTCTGTGAACACAGTCATTTTTTCCCTAACAGTGGATAAAATATCTCCTGTTGCCTTTTTATATTAACTTCTTCCTTAATAGTATTAATAACACCAATAAGGTACCCCTTCTCACTAATATCCCACTTAGCTTGGTACATTCTTCATGAAAAGCCCTATCTTGAAATACCATTCTGGATAACTTCAGTATCTGTCCTTTTATTAAAGCTTTTTTTCTGAAAGTAAGGATGCCAACTCAAGTAATGCTATAATTTATATCCTGCCTGGATGGATCACTACAGTGCTCAGGTTTTAGGTAAAAAAAAAAGTTGTTTTTTATTTATTTTTTTTTTGTGACTTTAGCAAACTGCTGCAGTTTAGACCACACACAGACCTCTACAGCACTCAGGTTTGACCTCAAATGCATTGCCGTCTTTTATGCAATACCGGCTTTTAAACGCTGATATTGCATAATAAAAGATTGAGATTGGATGATCATGCCTCCCCAGCACTTTGTGCCTGATGCAGTTGCCCCTCTGTCCCCGTCCTAGCTATGCTGTTGCCTGGGTCTATTTCTTCCATATAGTATTTTGTTCCTGTTTATACTTCACCATCAACACATACTTGGAAGGAAAATGGTGTAACCTACTGGTCCCATTGCTTAACGGCTGTGAAACCTTTTTTGTGGTACATATTAGAATTTGGTCCAGTATCCTCATCATATGCTTACTTACCACTGTGAGAGTTCTCCATTATCTTGCATTCGGTATTAGTTATATTTGAACAAAATGCAGAATATGTATATCAGCAGTATTAAGTGCACACAATCATTCACAAAGGATGTCATAGTGCTGACCTTGCATGTAGGCGGACCAGACAACTGCCTAGGGTGTGAACCTTGTAGGGGTGCTCTTTCCCTATTTATTTATTCCTTTATTTTTAGAGTAGTGTTTCTTTTTTCTAAAAAAAAAAAATAACATGCCCCTGCTTAAAGTAAATGCACCCACAGTACATCAAGCGCTCCAGGAGGCGGTGCTCCAGTTGACTTGACATTTAAGGCACATTACGTTAACTTAAATATTGTGAGATCGTGGGTGAAGAGCCCTTGCCATTGTTCCAATATAGGCATGAAAGTGCCTGAAGAAGGTTTGAATCTGTAATGCCTGGCTTTATTGACCATCTGTAATGATAAAAAAAATTATCAAAAAGTTAAAAAGAATAATTGAGGGATGGAAGTCAAAATCAGGGACATCTCTCTGAATTGCTGATAGAGATGAGAGGAATGGCACAGTGTCAGTGAGATAACTAGTATCACTATTTTTACAATAATGCTGACAGTCATCAGCCAGATATTTTTCGCAATATTTCCGGCTTTATGACCTGCGTAGGTAATTGGAATGAGAGGAATGGCACTATACGATAAGCACAACGATGCTGGCAGTGATCAACTAGATATCTTGGCAATATTTTTCTGGCTGTGTGATTTGTGTGGAACCAATTGAATTGGAATAGTTTAATGTTCAGTAACTTGTTTGTGTGGCCTTGTGGAGGTACAATAATATATAGCCGTCAGACATCATCACTGTAACTGCTGAGTGGGGGGTTGGGTTGGCTGGATGACTAACAAACCTTGTCTTTGCTCAATTTAAATGGTCACTGTTTGGCTTTGAAGGACTAGTGTACTTTTGTGAGAACTAAGGTGTATCACCTAAAAGATCACCTGATATACACATAGTAGTTTTAGTTGCTGCGGCTGTCTTCTGTGGAAGAAAATTACAAGCAACTTACTGCTGTTTTCTTATTGCAGACCTCAGTGATCCTGTGAAGCAGCATGCAAATCTTAATGTGTGGCAACTATTTGTTTGGAAAAAAGGTAAAATGTGTTACACAGCCATCCTCTGTTATTGCAGTTGGACATCTGGATTTTACATAGACGTGGCTATAACTGCTTGGTGTGGTTGCCTGCATGAAATTAACCAATTCTATTGTCACTTGCTCAGTTTTGTAGTAATCTCTCAAAAAGTAAGGGATAAATGCATCACAGAATATCCAAACCTTCCGAACTTCCTAGGGCTGGTGACCTCCACATACCAAGGCTGTATAAGTAGATTTTGACATGGTTTTAGTAATTACATCTGCCCTCAAATCCATACTTGGTTAGGGGGCTGCGATGTTGTCATTATTTCTTTAACTTTCCTCCCAAACCTCAGAGGTCACTATATTTTGTGTCGGGCTTTTGTTGCACTGTGATTATTATTTCTTTAACTTTCCTCTCAGACCTCAGAGGGGTGCACAGAGGGACTCTATAGCTTGTATAGGAGCACAAAGTGGCACTATAGCTTGTATAGGAACACTGGACTATCCCTGGAAGTAACAAGTTAGAAACATTATTGTAATCATTAGTATCTTCATTTTCCTCACAAACATCTGATGCATATATAACTGGCTATATTACAAGTAAGGAGTAAATAGGCGTGCTGTTTATATATGTGTGACAGCAAATATGTTATATCCTATTTGTTTTGTTTTGCTTTCAGTTTTGTCCTAGTCTGACAGAAGGGTTCACAGAAGGTGGCTGTGTTTTGGGGGGTAGGGGGTAAGGAGGCATAGGTTAGTACTAGGCTAACTGCCCTTGTGAGACATTTTAAGCCTAGCCAATTATCCCCTGTGAGATTCAAACCTTGCACCTTGTGTTTGTAAGGCAAACACCTTAACCATTAGGCCACCCTCCCAACCCCATACATGCTGCATATAAATATGACATCAACTGCTTGAAGTATGACTGTGGGCATTTGTCCCTTAATTTTAATCTCAGTTTAATACCAGAGGGGGACACATGGAAAGTGACTATCTATTTTGAGGTTGGGAGTAGGGGGCAGGAACTATACCTGGATATGATAAATATATCTTTACACGCCTTTGTCATCTCCATATGTTGTGAATTGGTGTTTGGTCAGCTTTGAGCATTAAAACTTGGAAACACTATATTTATTCCTTGAAATAAAAAAGTAAGTTTGAATTTATTTTCCATATGCATAATTTTTGTTCAGACCATCACCGGATCTAAAAGATGGAAAAAGCTATAAAAAGGAACTTAAGAGCATCTGTGACACCAAGACTTTAGTGTTTAGCAGCCCCAAGACCCCCAATTTAATTTAGTTATTACAGAGTAGTTTGGGTCATTTAGGGTGTGTTAAAAATAAGCAGGAAAAGACAAAGTTAGAGTAACATTGAATTTCTTTCCTTAATCATGGTTTTCATCCAGGCCATTGCTGGAAGAAAAGGGTGATTTAAAATAACTCTAACTTGCATCTCAGAGCATCTAGAAATACTATAGCTTTTTGGGGCCTGGTGGCCACAAAACCCCAGCTAAATACAGTTATTTTCACTGCAGCTATTACAGTGTAGTCTTGATCAGTTAAGATGTACATTAAGGATGCAGGAAAAAAAAGTTGAGGAGTATTTCTTTCATCATATTTTTTGTTCTAGGAATCACTGGGCAAAAAGGTTGTTTAAAAAATTCTAAAATGCATCTCAGAGCACCTAAAAAAACATGAACCCCAGACCTCCATGGATTAATACATTTATTTTCACAGTTATCATTGTATAGTATTGCTTAGATAGAACACGTTGAATGAATAAATGAACAAATGAATAACTGCAGGAAAAAATTGAAAAGTAAGACAAACTGTATAAAAGGAATTAAAAAGAATTTGCATAGTGTGAGTGGGCCAGGATGGGGTGACTAGTGGGGGGGTGAGTGCACCATGGGGTGCCAGCTTATATAAGGTCATCCCTGGGATGTCGTATCATTTAACAAATCATAGTAATATACTAGGCTAGGCTGTTGATCCAAGGGGCCCTTTTAAGCCTAGCCATGCTTCACAGTAAAATTTGATAGGTATTGGTTCATAAGGGTTTTTTGGGGTCATGTATACTTTTGAATTGGTGCCAAGCACATTTACAAGCTTCTTCTCTGTCATAGAGACATAGGTGCCAGACCAGGGGTATATTTATGGCTCCCTATCCATTGATCCAAGTTTTGCTTGAATAAGTACAGGGATGAACTCTGCTTCACATGGATGAGAAGCCTGTTCCGTAGAAAGTGGCACCACAAGATACGTACCTGTCCAGCATGTCTTATTTATATTATAAGCAATGTTTTGGTCCCTGTATCAGGTGTTCCTGATGCTACTTTCTGTACAAATGTGCAATGGGTTCATTAGAGCTGGATCAGAGGATACTTTGTTTGCCAGGCATAAGTCACGTCTCAACAGCATCTAAGAGATCAAATATAAAGACAAGGCTTTGAAGTGGCCCATGGAGGATTTGTTTTCCACACCATGTAGTTTTTTGTGAGGAATCTCTCAGGACACAACAGTTGTTGCGTACGCCTGGTCAGATGTATACTGAAGGGGCATTAATGATTGGTCTTTTGAGAATGGCATGCTTGGATTTGGATGCCATACCCCTATATGTTGTGGAACTAAATTGCTACCTACATGAGTTCCTATATCCCTGACTACAGATTATAGTTTGCTGGGGTGGCCATTTTTCCAAAAGATATTGTGATTCACTTTTTGGCACTGAATTTTAGACCATGACTTTGGCATAAGTTATTAGCCTGTATCGGGTCTTCTTGGAGGATATTTGTGTCTTGGGGAGAATTCAGTTATCTGCAGTCTTGGTCAGCCAGAGGCCCTTGATATTGACTTTGACCTCAAAGAAATAGATTCCAAAGAGGAGCAGCCCCAACAGTGAGCCCTGAGGTACCCAACTAGTAACTGGCCTTTCTATGGAGGAAAACTCCCCTTCTTGGGTCCTGTGTGTAAGTCTGCTGGCTATCCAGTGGGATTATTTAAGGGTTTAAACCTAGTTTAATGAGCTTTCCCAAATTCCTTAGTGGGGTATTGTGTCATATACCTTGGTCAGATGAAGGTAGGCAGTATGCACCATTTGCCCTTGTCCATTGCTTTGGCGATCTTCTCGAAGAATTCTACCAGGTTGACTAGGCAAGACCTGCCCTTTTCATACCTGAACTGATTTGGGTCCAATGTTTGTAGGCTACCAATGATGTCATTTAGAGTTGTCCATGATTACTCTGTCCATAACTTTGCATACCAGGCTAGTCGGGGTTATGAGTTGATAATTGCCTGCGTATGTGGATGGCCTGCCCTTATGCAGCAGGATAGCAGTTGCAGTCCTCCATCTGTTTGGTACAAAGCCTGCTTTGGAGGCTGTGGTTAAATAGTGTTTTAGGAGCCCCAATAGTTTGTGTTTCATGCTGTTAAGGAGGGATTCTGTAATATTATTTGGAGTCACTGATGCAGTGTTCTAGCCCTTCGAGAACACCTTGAGTACCTGCTGTCTAATGATAGTTGAGGGAGTTATGGTTGTAGTTATTTTCTGAGGAACATCAGGTGGAGAGAGGGTGTAAAATTTGATCTACATTTGTCAGCAAGGAGGTTTGCTATATCTTCTGGCTTCATATATGTGGCATCATTCACAATTAATTTGGTACATTACTTTGTATATTGCCTTTGAGATTACAGACATAGCTGAAGAAAGCTCTATGATTGTCCTTGGCTTGGGAGGATAATTTTAACCTCAAATTTGGCATTGGTGGACTTTATTCGCCCCCTGAGTTGATTATTTAGTTTGATGATGGATTTTATACTAAACTGGGCATTGCCTCTCCATATTTTTGCCATGAATTTCTTCTTTTTGTTATACAACCTATCAAAGTTGGGATTCACCAGGGCAGCTTGTGTTTTTTTTTTGAGTTGATCCTGTGCTTTATTTGGGTGGATTCAGTTCTTTCTATGGATCTGTTATATGAATATACTGGTTTTCTGTGAACAGTCCTGTATAGGCAGTGGTGTTTTCAGGTTTTAAAAGGCTTAAAATTTTGCCAGGTGTCAGTAGTAGTAAGTTTGTCCTAGACAGAGTCCCATGTCATATCTTTGCAAGACATAGGTCCCCCTGTGACCCAGAAAAAACATAATACATTTTTAAATTTGCTGGAGAAGCTCCCTAGTCAACATGACACCATACTCATGGGCAACTTTAATTACCTTAGTATAAACCGAGAACCATACACAGCCCACTAACATGCAGGTCTAAAGATTCCTGGACTTTGTAAATGCAAACGCGTAGGACTAGTTTGTCTGCATACCCACTAAGGGCAGAAAAATCCTTGACCTGGTCTTCACAAACATGGGGTAACATTATATCCTCCCTTGTGTAATGCCCCACTAGTCAAGTTAGCTGTTTCCTTTGAAATAAAGGGAAGGACACAAGCTAACCTTGGGACTTTTAGGAATTAGAATAAGGACATTTTGACACGGAGGAGCTCAAGCGCATTATAGTATCAGGCCAGCCTTGGGGATGTTTGTTTTTAGTGTAAACAGAGACACGTGCATCTTTTATCCATAGGTTCATATGTTCATAGGTAGGTACTAGGCTATTGGCCCTAGGGCCCATACAAGCCTAGCCAAAAAATGTACCCTGGCTTTCGCCACCCAAGAAAATTATTTTCCTGTGCCCCTGTTGAGCAGAGCCCCAGAAGTGATCCCCGGGGTGAATTTCCCATTTCCCATCCAGTCATCAAGATTTTTCTTGAAGAGTGCTAATGAGGAGCTCTGTTTGACATAGATAGGTAGTCTGTTCCAGAGTATGGGAAGTCTCTGGGACAGGAATCTACCCCTCCAGCATGTTCTGTTTATTGTGGTGACAAGGTTTAGGTCCCTAGAAGCGTGTAGCTCGGAGGGATTGGGATTTCTTTAAGTGGAGCATGTCCAACAGCTCTGGGTTTGACATAGCTTTGTATGTTAGGCAGAGATCACCCCTGAGTAGGCGATATGCGATGGAGTAAAGCTGTAGTTTTTTGAGACGGTCTGCATAGGGTATCTGTTTGAGGCCAGTAATCCTCTTTGTGAGGTATTTCTGTGGTCTTTCCAGTTGTTGTAGATGTCTTGTGAGGTACATACCAAAAGGGGTGTTGTACTCTATAATGGGTCTAATGAGTGATGAGTAGAGGGGAACAATTACCTCTTTTTTTCTGGATGAGAATCCTTTTGTGATGAGATGAGCCACATAGAAGGATTTCCTGACCACTGTGGTGATGTGATTATCAAAGGAGAGACTACTGTCCACCTGTGTCCCAAGGTCTCTTATCACATTTTCGGCATTAATAGACTACCAGCTATGTGGTAGTTCATGGGTACAGAGTTTTACCAAAGGGATGACAATACACTTTTTGGCATTGAGCTTCAGGCCATGGCTTTGACACCAGGTATCTGTCTCAGTGAGGCCCTTTTGTAGTTTGTCCACATCGTTAGGAGCTTTGATTATGGCTCCTAGTTTGCAGTCATCTGCAAACTTTGTTAGCCAAAGACCTTCTGTGTTGGCCTGCACTTCAGAGAAGTAGATACCAAACAGGAAAGGACCCAGGACTGAACCCTGTGGTACTCCACTTGTCACTGGTCTGATGTCGGATTTGGAATCCGCTACTTTCACAGTGTGTGTTCTGTCCGTGAGCCAGTTGGCAACCCATCTTGTGACATAGGGATTTATACCTAGTTTAGTGAACTTATCTATAATTCCAGAGTGGGGGATGGTGTTGAAAGCCTTGGTGAGATCTAGATAAGCTGTGTGAACCATTTTACCCTCATCTATGGCTTTGGTGACTGCTTCAAAGAAGTCAATCAGGTTTAGGAGACATGATCTGCCTTTTACAAATCCAAACTGGATAGGGTCCAGAGTTTGGAGACTACCAATGTCTTTGTTTATGAGTTCCATGATGATATGTTCCATGGCCTTGCAGACCAGGCTCGTCAGGCTAATGGGGCAGTAGTTCCCGGGGTCCATCGTGGCTCCCCCTTTGTGGAGTGGGATAACCTTCGTGGTGCGCCATTCAGTGGGTACAAAGCCTGAGGTGAGGCGATGATTGAATATGGTACTTAGGTAGGGTGCCAGTTCATTCTGTAGTTCGTAGAACGCAGCCTGGGATATTGTCAGGTCCCATGGATGCTGTGTTCTTGGCTTTGGAGAGTGTGTTTTTTACCTGTGCAGCCGTGATTATAGGAACTTTGCATTCTTCCGGTATAGAAATGGGCCCTCTAGGGGATGAGAGGGGGGTAAAGTTAGCACTGAACCTATCTGCTAGGATGTTGGCAATATCGGTTGGTTCTGTATATTTAGTGCCATTGTGCTGTAACTCAGAGCAGATCTGAGTGTTCCCATTTAGATTCTTGACATAGCTATAGAATGCTTTGTGGTTGTCTTTAGAGTCAGTGGCAATTTTGTTTTCGTAACTAGCTTTGGAGGATTTTATGAGGGATCTCAGCTTCTTACTGAGGTTGACCAGAGAGTTCCTCCAGTCATGGGATTTTACTCTTTTTTGCAACAGTTTCTTTCTTCTGTTGTAGAGTTTATTTATGGCAGAGGACCACCAGATTGGCTTCCTTTTTTTGGAGGATAACATCTTGGTTTTGTTAGGGATAGCATGATCCATGCACTCGTGTAAGTGCTTATAAAGTGCATTTGTGTAGGATTCGTCAGTCATACCTCTATTGTCCGTCTGCATGGGTGTCATGAAGTTTGCCACTTCTGTCTTAAGAAGTGTGAAGTTGGCTTTGGAGAAGTTTTTTACGATGGTTTCCCTAATTGGGGGTGGGGGTGGGATGTTGATGTCTAGGCTGATTAGCTTGTGGTCGGATCTGACCAACGAGGAATTGACCTCTGGTGTGGAACACCGGTTTCCCATGTTGGTAATGACCTGGTCTAGGATATTGCTTCCCCTGGTGGGGGTGTGAATAAGTTGATCCAAGGCATTGGAATTTATGAATTCTAGAAAACGTTGAGCAAAAGAGTTGGTACATGAGCAGTTTTCCCAGTTAATGGTGGAGTAGTTGAAATCGCCCATTATTAGGGTGTTGGGTTGTACCCTAATACTTTCCAGTATATCAAGAAATGAGGAGTGTGAATCCTGCGGCATGGTGGGGGGTCTGTAGCAAGCTACAATTTGGATTGCGGTCTTGCCCAGAGTTAGTTGCACTTGGATAATCTCGTTGCATTATGCTGTGCAACTAGCCCGGAGGTGTGGATATCCTTAATGAATATGGACACGCCTCCACCTTTAGTGCTTCTTTCTGAGTTAGGTGGCCGAAAGGTGTGGTATGAATTGAAGCCTGGTAATGTAGGGGTGCTCTCTGGAGCTTTGAACCAGGTCTCTGTCACTGCACAGATGTCAATGTTCTCCATTTTAAGAAGTGCCTCGAGTGAGTGTATTTTGAGGTTTAGACTTCTAGCATTGAGTAGCATTACCCTCAGATTTTGCTTGCTTGAACCTGTTACGGTGGTGAATTTTGTCATTTGAACCTTGCCTAAAAAAGGCACTATAGGGGTGGCAAGAGCCTTAGCCAGTCTCCGGAATCCTAAGGGCAACAGGTGCTGGCCATCTCTGGCAAAGCATCGTGGACTGTCAATCATGTCGTACCAGGCAGACAAATACTGGATCCCTTTAGAATGACACCAGAAGCTTAGCCAATTGTTGAAGTCAATCATTTTGTCCTTGTACTGTGGTATCATTCTGGGTGATGGCAGGATGCTACTCAGGTTTAGGGTCATACCTGCCTGGGATACAAGATCGGAGAGCTCCTCCATGTCTCTTTTCATGTAGTCCAGGGAGGTACGTCTCAGGTCATTCACACCAACATGGACAATGACAGTGTCATATTTGTACTTATTGTGGAGTGACCTGAGTGCATGTGTTATGTGGTGGATCCTGGCACCTGACAGGCAGCTGACAGTAACTTTCTTCTTGTTTAGTCTAGTGAGTGGAACATCAGTGTGCCTGACTATAGAGTCACCTATGACTAGAGTGTTGGGTACGTTGTTATGCCTTATGGCATCCCTCCCTGTACAGTAGTTTGTCTAAAAGTGTGGAAGTGACCATGCACAGTTGGGGTGCTCTCCATGGCTGTATACCATGTCTCAGTAATTGCACAGACATTTACATTCTCCAGGGTGACGACAGCTTACAGGGAGTGGAGTTTCTTGTTTAGACTTCTGGCATTGAGCAATAACACCTTCAGATTTTCCTGAGCTGGTTTAGGTATGTCTGTAGGTTTATCTAGTTGGCAATGCTTAAAAAGGCAGTATGGGGGTGGACAAAGTTTTAATTAATATTCAAAATCCCTGAGGGTATTGGTACAGATCTTTCAGGAAAAGCAACATGGTCTATTGACCATATCCTCCTAGGCTTATAAATATTGTACTGCCTTCAAATGCCACTGTACCCTAGGCCAATTCTTAAAGTAAATTATTTTTTGTTTCTGTTGTGGCATTATCATTGGAAAAGGTTGAATGCTGCTCAGTGTTATGCTTATACTGGCCTGGGACACTTTGTCTGAGTGCTCCATCATATCTATCTTCATGTATTCTAGGGAGGTATGTTTCAGGTCATTTATGCCCACTTGGGATATGTCTGAGTCATATTGGTACTTGTGGTTCAATGACAAAAGTGCATCTGACTGATCCTGGCCCATGACAGATAAATGACAATGACCCTGTCTCCTTACTTATCATGTTGAGTGGAACATCTGTGTGTCTCACAATGGAAATTCCTGTGACCAGATTATTGGTTTGTATGTTAGTGTGCCTTATTGATTTACAAGCTGAAACACTGTGGAATGTGGCTGTATGTGTCGTGCTGGTTGTTGATTTTGTGAAATGCACTTGAGGTTGCTGAGGATATTTTTTGTCTGTTCAATGTCTGGTATGTCTTTGTGGTTTTGGGAGATTACATTTAAGAGACTCAGCATATGCGGACCTATGTGTCTGGTGCGTTCTATGTGAGGTGAGTACAGTGTGTATGTTACTGGCAGCCTGTTTGTTACTATAAGTGTCAAAAATTAAAAACAGGACTGGGGAACATGTAAAGGAATTTTATTGTAACAAAGTACAAACACTTTTGCATCAGTGTTTTTTCAATGCTATATTCTTCCGTATTGCATAGCTTATAAAGAAAGGGATTGCGTATAGATTGAGGGATGTCATCCCTCATTAGGCCAGGTATTGAGTATAATGCTGCTTCCTTTGACATGCATCTGTCCACACACATGCAATAACTGGAATGCCCACAGAGATGCCTTACTAAAATGATTCAAGGCTTGAACAACATGTCCTATATGGACCGACCCAAAGTCCTGTCACTGTACTCTGTATACTACAGACTGCTAAGAGGTGACCTGTGTCTGGCATACAGATGATCCTGCGACCCAATACAGATAGATTTACTGCACATCAGCAAGCCTAATGCCATCAGAAATATCCTGTTTAGGGATCTAAACCTTTTCTGCAAAATCAGAAGAATGGTGTGGAGGAATAGGTATATCTTGCAGAGGATACCGCCGCTCTGGAACAGACTTCCCATCCACATCAAACAAAGTTCATCCCTGTCTGTATTCAAGCGCAGTTTAGATTTATGGATGGAAAACAGAAAATTTACCCCAGGACTGCCCTGTGTACTACTAATAGACAGAGGTAGCCCCTAAATACTGTATCCCATGCATGCATACCTCTCAACCTCTTAGAGCAAGAAATCCGGACAAACCCATAAATAAAAGTGGGACAAAGGCTGTTACAAACTTAGAAAGTTGGTAGAATAACTGTTTTTGCATTAGCATAATTTTTCTGAAGGGTTTGAAGTCTGAAATTCAAATATATGTCATTATTTTCTAACTTCAGTCTTTAATGATTTGCCACTAATTTGTCAGAAAAAACACAACTTTTTGAAAAATAGAACCAAACATATGAGGCAAAAATATGGACATACTGCGAAAATCTGTACAGTTGAGAGGTATGCATGCATGGGTCCCACAAATTATCTATGGTATGAACCCAGTTGTTCTCATTAGGGGTAATATAAATTTATCGACCATGGGGAGGGTAAGGCTAATATCTAACAAAATGGGATAGGTTAATTTTAGCACCAAAAGGGAAATTGGCTAGGCTTAAAATGTCCCACAAAGGCAGCTAGCCTAATTACCCATGAACCTGTAAGTGCTTGTATGCGAGAGTCTTGTCTCCAGTAACCTAATATAATTACATCTCTCACACACCATCTCAATGTGTTTAAGATTTAAGTGGTTGTCAGTAAACATGAGACAATTGCTGCATTGCCTCATGATGCCCATATCCATCTGACTGGCTGCAGAGGTAGCAGGAAAGTGAGATCCTTATTTCTTGTTGTACAAGAGGGTTTTAGAGTTGACTAACTTGGTTACTGTAAGAATATAGGCTACAGTCAGGACTATCTAAGACCAAACCCATGTGGGGGTGCCCCTTAGTGCACAAATTAGTTGTTCTTTGGGCAAGTAATGTGGAAATTTCAAAGGTAGTGTTATATGGAAATTTTCAGTTGTGTGTCTGCGTGTGTGTGTGTGTGTGTATATATATATATATATATATATATATATATATATATATATATATATATATGGCACTGCTTATAGGTTCATAGGAGGTTACTAGGCTACTGGCCCAAGGGCCTTTACAAGCATTACCTTGTTATGGCCATGTTCCCTAAGTGACCTTTGTTAGATGGTCGTTATTCGCAGAGTGAGTCTATGATCAGCACCTCCTGCCCCTGTCTATGAGGAACATAGGTGCCACCCCCAGGATGATTTTACGGTCTCCCATCCAATTGTGTAGGTACTTTTGAATAGGGTTATTGAGGAGCTCTGCTTCATGTGAATTGGGAGTTTATTCTGGAGGAGCCACAATGTGTGGGAGATATATCTGTCTCATCCAGCATGTTCTGTTAATGTCACAGGCCAGGTTGAGATCCCTGGAGCGAGTGACTCTTGTCCCATTTGATTTCCGGATGTGCAGCATTTCCATTAGGGCAGGGTCAGAGGCTGCTCTGTAGGCCAGGCACAAGTCGCCTCTCAGCAGCCTGTAGGATATAGAGTACAGTGACACGGCTTTCAGCCTTTCCATGTAGGTTATGTTTTGGGGGCCCTGAATTTTCTTGGTGAGAAACCTCTATGGTCTCTCCAGCTGCTGCAGGTGTCTGGGGTGGTGTATGCAAAAGGGAGCATTGTACTCTTTTAGTGGTCTGATGAGGGCCGAGTACAGAGGATTTATAGCATCTTTAGTCTTGGATGCAATGTTTTTACTTATGAGATGTGCAACATGAAAGGTTTCCTTACTACTGTAGACACATGATGATCGAAGTTTAGATTGCTATCAACCTGTTTTCCCAAATCTCACACTACTGGGTTTGTGCTTGGGGGAGGGTGCTGTCAATATTGTAATTTGCAGGAGCTTCCTCTTTGCCAAAGGGGATAATAATGCACTTTTTTGCTTTTAGTTTTAGTCCGTTGATTTGGCACCAATCATTTGTCTGTGTTAGCCCCTTTTGTAATGGGTGTGTATTATATCCTCGAAGAGGCGTTCCATCGAACGTCTCTTCATCGACCCTTAAACCGCAAAATCACAAAACAGCGAATGTTCACATCAGCGATTTCTTTCCCTGGGAAAGAAATTGATTACCCTAAAAAGAAAAACACATCACTACAAACATTACAAAGTGGGGGGCTTCGCCCCCAGACCCCCCAATGTGGGGGTGTGTGCCCCCCCACACCCCTCCTAACTAAATATACCAACTCCAAGATCACACTGTAATGGGGAAAATGGCAAACTAACAGCGATGGCTAAGTGATTTCTTTCCCAGGGAAAGAAATCGCTGATGTGAACGTTCGCTGTTTTGTGATTTTGCATTTTAAGGGTCGATGAAGAGGCGTTCGATAGAACACCTCTTCGAGGATATAATATAGACCCTTTTGTAATATGTTAACATCATTTTGGTACTCCGTGATTGCACCCAGTTTGCAATCAGTAGCAAAATTGATAAGCCATAGGCCATCTACTTTTGCCTGGACTTCCAAAAAATAGATTCCAAACAGTAGAGGACCCAGCACAGATCCTTGTGGTACACCACTGGTAACTGGTCTACTGGCAGAGGTGGAATCCACAATTTTGACAGAATGTGTTCTGTCAGTGAGCCAGTTGGTTGCTCATCTAGTGATGTATGGGTTAGTCCCCAGCTGGAAGAGTTTCTCAATGATACCCGAGTAGGGAATTGTGTCAAAAGCCTTGGTTAAGTCAAGATAGGCAGTATGTACTGTTTTGCCTTTATGAAGGGCTTTGTTGACATTCTCAAAGACATCCACCGGGTTCAGTAAGCATGATCTACCCTTATCAAAGTCAAACTAGGTTGGGTCAAGAATTTGAAGTTCAGATATGTCCTTGTTGATAAGGTCCATGATGATTCATTCCATGGCTTTGCAGATAAGGCTGGTTAGACTTATGGGTATATAGTTCCCAATTAGCTAAGTTAACCAAGTCATTCTCTATTGTATAATGTTCTTGTGGACCTGAAGAAAACTTTACAGAGGAGTATACGTCTTAAATAGAAACAGAACTGCTTGTCTCACCTGCACAGTGTGACATTGTCTTCATTGTTCTGGCTGCTCCCCCCATCAGGATGCATTCTTTCCTTTAGGGATAATATCTTCCTGGAAGTCTCTTTGTAGAGGTTTCTTCCTTCCATGTAGTTTGGCAAAACATAAATTCTACTCCACCACACTTTGCTATGAAAGTAGTTATAGCTAAAGGAACATATGGCCATATAGTGTATGATTCTACATTCTCACAGTTCTGTTGTACAGCCAGATAGAACTGACATGCAAGCAGCTACAAGGGGCTTTGTTTATCATCTGAGATTATTAATTGTTTCTAATTTCACCCTTTGTATCTCAGTGTTATTCTATGACAAGCTCGATATGCACTGTTGTTAGTAGCAGTGAAGAGTACTGCAAAACTGATGCTACTTGTACTTAAAGGATATGTATGTCTGCAGCCACAGTAAGAGTACCATTTACCAGTCCTTTTGTTCATTTGAGATGCCTGCTGGCCACTGGTGGCAAAAACAATACTGAGATGTCCACACATTTGATAACAAAGGCTGTACCAGCATAGAAATGTAAGCTGGAATATAACCACATATGTAAGACAATTTTAAACATTTAAGCTACAGTATAAAGCACTGTACCCTGAACTCAAATGTATGTGTGTTGCTCATTACTTTTCTGCAGTTTGTAATTCACTTAGCAGCACGACTACATTTCCTGTCTTTTCAAGTCCTAGTCAGAAGTTTGCATGTGTTGCCTTTCTCTCCTTTATAGGGGCACCATAATGACTTATTAATGATATTATCATATGTGCAAATTCTCTTCATATGTATATATAAATATTCAGTGCATTCAATAATACCAGTGTATCTGAAGAAGAAGAAATATCCAGGAAAATGTCAGAGTCTGGTTTTGCACGTAGATTACTGTAAATTGCCCTAGACAGCTTTGCCTGTGATGCCCAAGTGTAGTGTCCTTCCATTCAAACTTGTAGAACAACATCTGTAATATCTTCCCGTGCATGATTGGTATCCTGTTTGACTTTGACTTTCTGATATGTATTTCTGGTTTTCATATATGTTCTATAAATGCTAAATACGTTTAACGTTTACAGAAAGTATATAGAAAAATAATAGCTGTATTACAGAAAGTAACTTGTGAAGGTAATTTTAATCCATACTGACTTCCACTGGGAATGGCAGTATTGAACAGCTGTGTTTAAAATTTCCAGTCCCACCTTACTGTTTTCCTTTTTAAAGAGAAAACATTACAAGTGTTGCAAGGAAAACACCAATATCAACAACCCCACACTACTCTGGTTTATAAGCTATTTAGATAACCGCCAACAATCCGTCAAATGGCATAACTCTCTATCCCGACTCCCAACTTCCTTAGGAGTGCCGCAAGGATCAATCCTAGGATCCCTTCTTTTTAATATCTTCACAAACCAACTCCATTCAACTACCTCTAAAGCTGACATAGTCCAATACACTGACAACACAACTCTCATATGCTCGCCACCCAACATCCATCTTCTCCAACAAAAAGCCCAAGAAGTCTTCTCTGAAATAGAGAACTGTCTTAACAACTCACAACTCATACTAAATCCCAAGAAAACACAACTAATGCTATTCCACTCTACTAAAATGAGCAACTGTACCTTCTCTATACTCTCCGCCAGCAAAACCCAAACCACCCCTGTCACTGAGACTAAACTCCTAGGAGTTGCCATTGACCAGCAACTCAAATTCACAAAGCACATATCAACAACCATCACTAAAGTCCACAAAAAGCTAGGTTCCCTCTATTGTTGCAAAAGTTATCTAACCACTGAATCTTAAATTGCAATAGCCAGAACCCTCCTATCTCCTCTACTTTATGCATCCCCAAGTCTAACTAATCTTTAC
This sequence comes from Protopterus annectens, assembly GCF_019279795.1. Taxonomy (NCBI): domain Eukaryota; kingdom Metazoa; phylum Chordata; order Ceratodontiformes; family Protopteridae; genus Protopterus; species Protopterus annectens. The sequence continues at coordinate 620,778,897 of NC_056744.1, forward strand.
AAAACTGACCTTAATAAACTTTCCAACTGTTACTGCAAAATGGCTAGATTCGCTAGCAGTGCCAAATCACGATCCCACCACTGCCTTTCCCTACAAGCCTTGCACTGGCTTGAATTTCTGAACCTATTACGGCACCATCAGCTCAGCCTAGCTCATCTAATTCTGTACTATTCTGAGGAAACCCTTGACCTGACTGGCATGCTGAACTTCTACAATTCAAATAGACAATTTCGGTCATCCAACAAAGCCTTAATCAAAACCATCACAAGCAAAAACAACTCCGGGAAATCACTGTTTGCCAAAAAATAGCAAAAATATGGAACATCCTTCCCCCTGACCTCAGACTACAAAACTCCACACCCTCCTTCAAAAGCCTACTGAAAACATAGCTCTTCACCAACCATCTATGCAACTGTAATTGACCCCCCTGAAGCCTTGTCCACTCACTATTTCTACACCCCATCTGTCCTGGACAACACAAACACCACCTTCTAACTATACCTATCCATGTGTGAGCAATAACCTATATATGAGTGTATGTACATGTGTGTGTGTATATATATATATATATATATATATATATATATATATATATATATATATATGTGTGTATGCTCTTACATGTATATTTGGTTGAATGTATATATGGAAACTTAAATATTTATATACTCTTATTCAGTTGTGAAATATCTTGCAATGCTCTACCAGGTTCTCATCTACTCTCATTGTATATTCAGTACACTCGTAATTTCAACCAAAAGGGGGAATATGCTCTTATTGCATACTAACGGCTGTAAAGTCTACAATCTGTGTGCTACTACTCTGTAATGTCTCTTTTGTAAATTGTTCTTCTCTGTGTAAACTTGTGGAGTGTTTCTCCCCAGGACTCTGCTGAAAATGGACACTTGTCCAGTTGGACAATCCTGGCAAACAAATGATAAATAAATAAGTAAAGACATAAATACATAAATAACTAAATATTGAAGCCCAGACATTTAAACTAATTAGGTTTCATATGGCAGTGCAGTAAAGGGAGAAGAAAATCCATTCTGTGAATAGCAACATTTAAAAAAAAATGCAGATGCTATTTCTATATAAAAAAATAATATAAAATGAAGGAAAGATGGTCAATGTATTAGTTGGGATTCATTGTTAAAATGTGGCCATATGTAATTAAGGTGGAACAGCCCAGGGAAAGATGTTATGTTGCAAAACAGAGATTCTGATTGTTAGAACATAATAAATGATCAGGACATGTAATGTCATAAGACACTCATCAGACCAGATTCCAGAAGACTTGCTCTCAGTGTAAGTGATATATTCCTGTGTATTATATGTGAGTAATTCAGTTATGCTGAGAACAGGGCTTTTGGAATCTGGTCCTCCATGTACACCTGGTTTTTAAATGGGCCTTTCACTGAAGCAAGTCAGTTGCACCAAGAAGAAGTCCTTTGGAATCTGGGCAGGCTTACATCACAGTAAGTTACTTAAAATGAGAACAAGTCTTTTGGAATTGGGCTCATTGTGTTGGTGTTATTAGGACAACAGTAAATGATGGGTGCACAGAAAGTGACTTAAGCAGGAGAAATGAGATGTTAATGCCATGGTTAAACGGATATGGTGAGGTTAGCCTCCCTGGAGAGGCCTAGATCTGTTTCATTGAATGCCAAAGGCAGTATAAAAATGTTATACACATAAAGTATTAAATGCTATGTGATATTTTTAAATGGGGTCAGGCTAAGGATTAAACTAATTTCAAAAGGATAATAAGTCTTATCATTATCTGACTGCATGTCATTATTACAAGAATACTGTACCAAGGCAAATCTTGGTTTGTTCAAGAGTGGGTGTGCATGTCTGGGACAGTCTTTTTTGGTAGAGAAGGCCCAAAGTACTTTTGGTAGTTGGGAGAGGCTGAAAACCTTTTCTTTCATTTGCGAGAGAGAGAGAAGCTCACGTCAACAGAGTCTGAGCACCTGTGCGTTAGACTGACCATGACTGATGTGCGAGGTCTCATTTGAAATGCTGTTTCCGATTCTTCAGTCTGTGTCTCTGTATAGTTTACAGATGGTGGAAATAGCTCAGATAACAGCATCATTTCTGTATAACCTTCAAACAACAATTGTAATATTAAAAGCCAAAGCACACTATTTTGTATAATGTAGGTGGAAAAAGTTGGCCTTTTGTGGAAGGGTGTTTTGATAGTTACAATGGATATAAAAAGTGTACACACCCCTGTTAAAGTGCCAGGTTTTTGTGATATAAAAACATGAACCACAATAAATCATTTCAAAACTTTTCCCACCTTTAATGTGACCTATAACCTGTACAATTTAATTGAAAAACAAATCTGTTAGGGGAAAAAATAAAAAATGTACAATAAGCTGGTTGCATGTGTGCACACTCTTAAACTAATACTTTGTTGAAGCATCTTTTGATTTAATTACAGCATTCAGTCTTCTTGGGTAGCAGTCTATCAGCATGGCACATCTTGACTTGGCAATATTTGCCCACTCCTCTTTGCAAAAGCACTCCAAATCTGTCAGATTGCGAGGTCATCTCTTGTGTACAGCCGTCTTCAGGTCACCCCACAGATTTTCTATTAGATTTAGGTCTGGGCTGTGGCTAGGCCATTCCAAAACTAATTTTCATCTGGTGAAGCCATTCTTTTGTTGATTTGGATGTATGCTTGGAGTTATTGTCGTATTGAAAGGTGAAATTTCTCTTCATCTACAGCTTTCTAGCAGACCCCTGAAGGTTTTGGGCCAAAAGTGACTGGTATTTGGAACTGTTCATAATTCCCTCCACCTTGACTAAAGCCCCAGTTCCAGCTGAAGAAAAGCAACCCCAAAGCATGAGACTGCCACCACCATGCTTCACCATGGGGATGGTGTTAATTTGGTGATGCGAATTGTTGTTTTTATGCCAGACATACCTTTTGGAATTGTGGCCAAAAAGTTCAACCTTGGTCTCATCAGACCAATACACATTTTCCCACATGTTTTTGGGAGACTTGATGTATTGTTTTGCAAATTTTAGCTGGGTCTGGATGTTTTTCTGTGTAAGAAAAGGCTTCTGTCTTGCAACCCTACCCTATAGTCCAGACATATGAAGAATACAGGAGATTGTTGTCACATGTAGTACACAACCAGTAATTGCCAGAAATTCCTGCAGCTCCTTCAGTGTTGCTTGTAGGTCTCTTGGCTGCCTTCCTGACCAGTTTTCGTCTTGTCTTTTCATCACTTTTGGAGGGCATCCAGTTCTTTGCAACATCACTGTTGTCCCATATTTTCTCCACTTTTTGATAACTGTCTTCACTGTGTTCCATGGTATATCCAGTGGTGTGGATATTTTTTTGTATCCTTCTCCTGACTGATACCTTTCAACAATGAGATCCCTTTGATGCTTTGCAAGCTGTCTGTGAACCATGGCTTTTGCTGTAGCAGGCAACTGAGTAAATATCAGGAAAAACCTACTAGGACAACTGAACTTTATTTGGGGTTAATCAGAGTCTCTTTAATTGATGGGAGGTGTGTACCCAAGAAGACTGAATGCTGTAATTAAATCAAAAGGTGCTTCAACAAAGTATTAGTTTAAGGGTGTACACACTTATGCAATCAGCTTATTGTACATTTTTTGTTTTTTATATTTGTTTTTCAATTGAATTGTACAGGTTATACGTCACATTAATGGTGGGAAAAGTTTTGAAATGATTTGCTGTGGTCTCATTTTTTATATCACAAAAACCTGTCATTTTAACAGGGGTGTGTACACTTTTTATATCTACTGTATGTATTAATATAGTATTAGAAGGTTCTTTCATAAAATGAGAAGTTTAGGATTAATTTAAATCATTATAATGCTAGAAGGTGGCATTAAGTAATGCCCAAAAGCATTTTTCTCTTAAAAGGATTAGTGTGTCTTGGCAGATGTAGTAGAAATTTCATATTCACAGGCATAGCCCTGCTCTCACCCCACCTGATACATTACACCCCTTCCTATCTGAAGACTAATCTAAGACCTCCTCCTCCTCTTCATATTTACTTTTCTCTACAATACTGATTGCATATTTCCAGGTTAACCATTCATTTCGTCTTCTTACATATTGTGTATTATATGAAACTTTTGTTTTGTTTTATCATTATAAATATTGAAAATGCCATATTTGAGCTTTTATTGTAGATTTTGAAATTACTGGATGGCGCAGTGGTAGCGTTGTCGCCTCACAGCAAGAGGTTCTCTGGTTCGATTCTCGGCTGGGGTGCCTTCTGTGTGGAGTCTGCATGTCCTTCCTCTGTTCGTGTGGGTTTCCTCCAGGTCCTCCGGTTTATTCCCATGTTACAAAGATATGCGTCTGGAGCATTTCTCCCCGGGCCTCCGCTGAAAATTGGCTTTGTTCCAAGTCGAACTTTCCCGGTTAACAAATGTTAAGTAAATAAATACTGTACTATGGACCTCTTTTCCCTGGGCCCCCACTGAAATTGGGCTTACATCGGCCCAATGGACTTACCAATTAACAAACTGCAAATAAAAATAAATAAATAGCTAAATCCTAGAATGAGAAGAAAGTAACTTTGCATTTATCTTCTGATGTGATCTCTGGATATGCAACAAGTTGAAGTAGATTTAGCAGTTTGTATCTTTTTTTAATGTTTTACTTTTGCTTGTATGGAAAATGTTTTCTCCATGTCATTTTGCTAGATATTAGCTGTACTCTCTTCTACTCTTGAGTGACATGTCAGTGAACCACAAGATAATTTATATACACAGCCAGTTTTAAGTTTTCTTTAAACCTTTTTCCTTTTATTCTTTTCTTTCTTTTTTTCATTTCTATGCAGGCCTTAATGAGTGTCTGAACAACAATGGAGGTTGTTCTCACATATGCAGAGACTTGATGCTTGGCTATGAATGTGACTGCCCTCCTGGATACGAGCTTCTAGACAAGAAAACGTGTGGAGGTAATTTACATGCAGTGTTTGTCTTTGCTAGTACAGAGCAGTGATTCTCTTTCCTTGTTGCAGCGTTCTGTCATTGATGTTTATTGTTGTTTATTGATGGATTTCAAATGTTGCCTTTCAGACATAGATGAATGTGAGAATCCAGACGCTTGCAGTCAGATCTGCGTGAACTACAAAGGCGACTACAAGTGTGAATGCTATGAGGGCTTTGAAATGGACCCGGTAACCAAGAACTGCAAAGCTGTAGGTAAGGCATTCCTGCCCTAGGACATTTCCTAATAGTGTCTTTATTTTCTGCTGATTTACCAAGGCAAGCCTTGCTTAAATATGAGCGAGTACTATCACTTTTAATTAAAAGCTAAACTGAGGTAATTTTTTAATCTACCTATTTTTGTGATATGTATACAGAAGAGAATACTTGATTTTTTTATTTTTATAAATAATTATATTGATATTTTCCATAAACCATACCACATACAGCGGGGAGACAGAGTAATATATTGAGCTATACAAAACTGTAATACTCTTAGTAAGATTTCCAACACATTACCATTAGCTATCACAAAATGAAACCTGCAGTGGAACAAACAGAAAGGAAATAATATTATAGGCTATGGTGACTTTTCTGCACTGTCAGAACAATGTGAACAACATCATGTTGTATAATTGCAGATTTTGTTTGTGTAGGCAAGTTGTTTTATACAGATAGAATTGCCCCACCTTCAAGTAAGAAAAACGTCAACATAGTTCCACAGTCCCACTGTGGGAAACATTAAATTTTGATAACATCTATTTCTAAAATATATCTCAGCAAACCTCCTCTCTACCAATGTCTCAGTTATTTCTTCAAAACCCTAGAAGCCTCATTCTTGTCTTAAAAAAGCCCTGCTCCCCATCAGCAACATGACATAGTCTTTCATGTTGCAGCTTTGTCGCCTACAGAGCTATTGTTAAGTTATGAGTAATACGTCTGCATTAAAAGTAAATAAAACACTCTTCCCCTCTCTCCAGGCACTGTTCTGCAGTTAGCAATGTGGCACGTTTTGTTACCCCCCCCCTGCTCTGTTGTGTGATCTTTATCTGCATAGGCTATGACCATCTTTCTCCATTCAGTGTGATTTGCCTCACTTTACCACTTAAATTTCTAGTTATCTTACTCAAGGATCTATGCACTCACCCCCTAGCTTTACGAGTGTGGAAGTTTAGATGATTTACATTTAAAGTTGACACATTTTTGTTCTACAGCTGCCTGTCAGATGTACGAGACCTGGCAGTGTGAGATATGATGTTTTCAGAAAACAAACTGTGAAATCTAACAGAAAAGTAATGAACTACAAAACTTCCTGCTATGCCTTTCAGGAGTTTTGTAGAGGGAATTCATCCCTCTGTACCCCACCCCCCAACAATGGAGCTGTGTTCTTCACATTCCTGCAATTTATATAGTAACTCCAAGACTGCTGTACCTCAGAATAAGGGAGTATTTAAAGATATCCCAGTGCTGGACTTAATACATATACCCCTTCCTCATTTGCACTTGTAGTTCTGCATTTCTGAGGACTACAGTTCTAGTCCTAAGGATTTGAGCAGGCATCCTTATCCTACTAGAAGAAGCCATCTTAACATTTTCCTCTCTTGCTTAGGTATCGCTTATGGTATGTCTGTCCTCTAGAGGATCGGCCCCTCACAAAACTAAAGCAGAAATGAAACACCCCAAATTTTATACAGAAATGATTCCTTTCCATGCCCTTAGAGAGTCAGCACCTTGCAGAACCAGAAGATATACCCCCCCCTCCAGCCAACAGGGAAAATGGTAGGAAACATTAACGAGATGCACGAGAAAGTGAAAACGATAGACTTGGCATCTTTTCTGGTGGCGGGACGAATACCTTATGCTGTAGGACGGAAACCTTGGGAGCACCGAAAGCTTTGAAACCAGAAATTTGGTTTAATTCTCACTGCAAGTGGATTAGTTGTAAAGAAGTTTATTGGGAACATTCCTGCATTTTACTTGAGAATAAGACAGTTATTTTGATGGTTTACTTTCCTTGATGCAGAAAGAGACAAACTCACAGCACTTAGAGCAAAGTATGGTAATTACTGTTAGCTCACAAAGAATTTGCCACATATTAGTCATTTGTTGTTTACAAGAGCACAGAGTCCTACAGAGACTATAGATGCAAATGTTACCAGCCAGTAGAATGGAGACTGTATGCTTGGTGACCTGCATAATCTTCTATGCTTGGTGACCTGCATAATAATTATTTAATAAGAAATAAGACTAATGTGTGCTATAAGAAATGATGAAACAAGAGGCAGGCTGTAAAGAAAGGCAGCAGTCATACATGTGTGGTACAGAGCAAATTAAATTACTTGTGTACAGTTAGAATTATCTGATGAAAATAATGTGTCTAAGATAAATATGAGAGAAATAATAAGGCAAAAATATAACTTAAAGACAGGATGCCCTGTGAAAGTAATAAATATGAGAGAGAGAGCCATGAGGCAAGGCACTGTAACAAAGAAAGAAAAAACACTGAAGAGTGGAAATTCAAGTTTGCAGTAGACTCTTAAGCTTGCAAAATACATGCTAGAAAAGGACATCTTTCTGAAGTATGCAATAGTTGTGTGAAAAAACTGCTTGGTGTTGAACAAAAATATGAAAACAAACTTGTTTTTCATACTTTAGAAGTAAAAATATTCAATGGGCCAGTGTAAACGATCTGTAATACCTACCACAGTTTTGTGGTGTCTGTTCACTCAGAAATATTAGACTAAGTGTACAGTTAGTCTACACATTGTGGTAACCTTTATGAATCCCCTTCGATATTTAAGGTTCCAGGAAAACCAGTAGGAAAACTAAAATTTGCAGTAATAAGGTGGGAGTTATGCTTGTGTTGTATGTACACTTAGTGTAGGCGTTAATGAATCCAGCCCTGTTTCTTAAAATCTTTAAAAGCATCAGGAGACAGCAAGGCATGTGTGCAAGGCAGAACTGTTCAAAAGAAATGCAAAGAATTAGAGATAAAAATGTGAACTTTAAATTAAATACAGAATGGGATATCTTGTCAACTACTATTTTAAAATTATTTATTTATTCTTTATTTATTAAAACTTTGAGTGTGTTTGGTATTTGAAAGCTGTATGCATATTCCAAAAAAATACCTTTTTGTTTGAGTTTAAGTTTTACATGTTCCACAGTTTATTTGGCATTCCTGAAGTTTCATGTCACGGTACAGTTAATTGCAAGCTGTATGCATATTGTTAGCCTGTTCTGGCAACAAAGTAAAACCATTAGGGCAGAAACTGCCAGCTGGTGTATACAATAATAAAAATGTTAATTATTTTTCTAGATAACAGCACTTAAGTGAATTTTCCTAATATTTTGAGTCACACTGTATGTAGGAAACTAGGAATGGCAAAAAGAAATCAGAGTGAAAAAAGTCTGCACAAATAGTCACTCATACTGTGACAGATGCATTTCAGATAATGCGTAGAACTGTAACAGTCACGGTCTGCATGATGTATTCAAAAGTTTAGGAATACTGCCTGGAGAACATCACATGCAGATACAATTTGATGAAGTTCCAGTGATGCATGCTTCTAGCAAAGTAAGTGCAGTACTCAGAAGTAAAGCCGAATAGAAACTAAAGCATATGGAATAACTGGATGTGCTTAACAAGCAACTTTAGCCAACAGAAAGGGTGAATAGTATGGCCAGTGTTGTGAAGAAAGATAAAGGTTCACATTTGTATTCATCACAATATCTTAGTAAAGTGATTAATGGAAAGCGATTACTCCATTGCTTATAGTTGAATTGTTCTCATGAATGCCACATTTTAAGTTTTTCTCAGTACTAGAATCAGTCTTTAGCACATAAAACTGGATAAAGAAAGCTTCAAACCTGTGTACCAGTAATTCTGTTGCTAAACATATTATGGAATGTGGTTCAGGGCATACTTTCACTTTTAGAGTAGTTGAATTGTTATTTAAAAATCCAATAGGAAGTGATCTTAATAAGATGGAAGTGAGTGATTGCAATTAGATATTGCACTTGCAAGTTGATCGGAAACTAGGTCTAAAGGTTAGGAAAAAACAATTTTAAAGCAAAAACAGATGTGCATAAAATGAATATGCATTTTATTATACTTATTTTATTTTGATTTTTAAATGTTTTTATTTATTGATGCGTTAATTTGTATATTAATTAATTGGTGCTTGAATTTCATTGGTGGCTGTGTCTTGTAATTTGATTTTAAATTACTATTTAAGTAGTTGATTGTTTTTATGTTATACTTTAACACTGATGAAGGGAATATACCCAAAAGCTTTGTTTGAGTAATAAATTTGTTGGCACTTCTGAGTCCGGTGTTTTTTGACATTTAATACACGATCAGGAAGGAACAGATTCCCTTCCATTTCTTGTTTCATTAGCACCAGATGGTTATGCAAAAGAGCTGTTGCTTGGGAAATTGAATGCTTTGAAAGTGCTGCAAATATAACTTAGAATCTAGCAGTGATGGGTCAGACACAAGAGGAACAAAAAAGAGGCCAATACAAGTGCCAAGTAAATCAGGACAACATATTTTCAAGTTCTACAATTAAAGTGTACAATTACCTCCCCTTGTGTTTTTTGCTTAATTTTAAGTTACATAACAATAAATACACATTCAGAGAGAGAAGACTGCAATATATGGGTCATATTCTAATGGCAGAGGATCAAAACATAACCCAGAAAAAAAAATTCAAAGCTGTTGTGCAGATACCAAGGTCAGAAGACAAGCAGATTACAAAGGTCTGTAGGAGTGATACAATGTCTTACAAAGTTTGTATGTAATATGCCTGAGATAGCTATGTTTATAATCAGAGGATTATGAGCAGATCATCAATCATAACCTGCTTATTATGCATTTGAGACATGGATGCCAATAAATTCACCATACTCTAAACTAAATGGACTGACATTATTGAAAAAACTATCAAAAGCTGCTTCCCTTTTAATCATGAGTTGCATGGGATGCTCTTTGGAAAAAGAAACCTACAGATATTTTCTGAAAGAATATTCTTCCCTAACTCTCTACTCCTGATACTTTTCATGCCTTTCTTCTAAAATATAATATAACAGTCTCTGTCAACTGTATACTTAGCTGTTATTGAAAGTTCTGTCTTGTACCATTGTCTTCCTGATGGGAAGAGACGTCTTCTATTACTGATTTATGATTTCTACCATTAACATAGCAATGATAGATGCTGCAGATTCTGGAAAACATTGCTGTGATTCCTGTCTGATTTGCTATGGACTGCAATATTTTTTCCAGAAATAAGTAGATTCCCTTCTACAGAATTGAGATGATGTAACACCAAGGACATTCTGTGATTGCTGGGTCTGTTCTCTCCCACAGTCATCTCAACAGTCTGCATCTTTTTTTTCTGGAACTTCTGATGGCTGGTGTTGAATGCAACATGTGACAACATATGCCATGATGCAACTTATCCACAAAGATAAGCAGGCTGGTCCCATGACTGCACCACTTCCTTTTTGGAAATTGGTACAGTTTATATTTCAGTGCTTAGTGTTATCAATAAAGTTCTAGCATTTAATTACTTTGTGGACATTGGATGTATTTCTCAATCTTGGAAGAAAGATAGAAGGAATGTCCTCCTGGGACATATTTGGGGGGGGACGCTGCTCTTTTCATGTTTTCTGAAGACCAAAAAAATCTGTAGCAATTACAAGTAGCTTGCTGTACACCACTTCAGCTGTGTCCACAAACAGTGATATCAATACAGTACTCCCATCTGTTCAACAGACAAAAAAGTTCTGCTGTGCAACTGTAATAAGCAACTTGCTACAATTAAACTAAGACACACTGAGTGCTTCAACACTTCAGATATAACTGCAAATGCAGTATTGGCATTCTTAAATGAATGTGGTTACTGCACTCTTACACCATCTGCAACTGCTGATTGTGTTCCCACACAGTTTACACCCGATGCAGCTGCCCCTGTCAATCCCATATTTAGATTTTTGCAGATGGGGAATGCCCCTTACTTGGGCACTCAGTTCTGCTGTAGCCCTCTGTCTCTCTGGGGCCTTTGAGACTTGGGAAAGGTGCTCCATTGGCCTCCACCCTGGGGGAGCAAATGATTTGTAACTTGAAATGTCAGTGAACTTGTACTTTAAAATGAGTTAGATGGATAAATGCTTTTCTGAAATTAATAAAATTTGAGGGATATTTGGAACAGTTTAGCAACTGGAATAAATTGTGTGATGTGATGGAGAATTCCAGAGGCAGAGAGAATGAAGAGGGAAATAATTATGTCTTGTGAGACCTGGATGGCTGGTAATGCAGCAGCAATTATTTAATTTAGGAGTGGCCCAAACCATAAAGAGACAACATGTATGTTAGGAGAAGAATTTTATAACTACTGTACATCTTTTAGCTATTGGCAAACAATACAGACTAACTAGTAATGTAGTTACAGGGAAGTAGGAACTTCTGTCCATTAAAAGACATACTGCCACATTTTCCATTAGCAGAGCATATCCCATGGTCCCCTTTTGAATCTGTCAGGACTGACACACTCAGTTCTTCTAAAGACGCACAGGTGTGGCATCCTTTGAGGCTTGGGTCAGGTTTAGGTGCCAGAGTATGAAGTGAGTTGGAAAACAACCTGCTTATCGTTTGAGACTCCACATCCCCTTTGCTTCCCAGAGAGGCAGAGGTCATCTCAGGAGTTTTTTTTTCAAGAGGGTCATGTCCATGTTTGGAAATTTCCATTTTTAGCACTTGTATGCCATGCTGCAGTTCAGGAATAGAGTTGTATTGTCCTTGGTTCTGCTGGGGAGACATGAGGCAGTGCTCACTTTTGGCCTTGAATAGTTGTGGGATCACACCCATGGGCCACGTCATGAATGATCCTTTCTCTTAGGGAAAGAATAACTTACTTAGCTCCTTTTGATTTGTGGGCCCTTGGTTCCTGAGTCAAACCAATTTTTGGTGCAGCCATCAAAGAATAGTTGGGGGCTTGGGGAAACCTCCTACTTTTGTTCAGGCGGGTTCCATTCTTCTTGACTATGGTGCGTTATCTGGTAGTGGTAATCTTCCAGACTGATCTTCTGGAAAGAAGAAGAGTACTGCAGATGCCCTAGATGCAGGGCTACTGAGAACACTCGCTGTGAATGTCCAGATATGTGGTCCGTGTATCATCTTCACTGCTAGAGCAGTCCTGCCTCTGGCTTTTGATGAGAGGCAGAATAGTGTCTCAGTCTTAGCTAGTTAGACAATCCCCTTCTTAACGAAGGCTACTTTCCATCTTCTCATAAACAGCTTTTCCTTTTATGTAGCTTCAACTTCTGTTCAACAGTTATATTTGCTTGCTCTTTAGAGGGACTTTTATAGGCTCCTAGTTTCTTAGGTAGCTACTAGGCATGCAGGTCAAGAGTTCATTAAGAAGCCTAGCCCAATTTTCCAGTTGCTCCAAGGTATTCTCTGGTCAAGTGACTTGTGCTGAGTTACAGAGTATGTAAATGGAGGCTATAACTGCCAGACTTTTTTATCCTATGGTGTGGAAGCTCATCAGAGAATTGTCTCCTGTTCTACCAGTTCTGCTCATCAGTGTGTACCGACTCTCCAGGGACTGTTGGGGGGGGGGGGGGGGTATGAGCCCCTGTCATCTTATGAAGCTTTTCCTTCTCTTTTTCTCTTCTCCTTAAAAGGTGTTCATTGTCCTTGTTCACGTCCTTGTCTTAGAAACTGCAGGATTACAGTGTGCTTTGTAAGCCTTCTGGAATAGTGTCAAAGGTCAGCTAATTTAGTTAGAAAGCATGTGTCTCCCATTAAGTAACCAAACAAAAAAGAATGTATTTGGTGTTTTCTTTTCAGAGAGACCAAGAGGAGTCTTGTAATGAGTTCCTGAATATGACCCAAAAGCTTTGGCAAACAATGTCTCTCAAATTTGAAATGGCAGTACACAATCCAATCTGTGTGAGTTTAAACTGTCAATCACTATATATCTTCGGCAATTGAAGATGGGTTCCACTACCGGGAATTTTTGCATTTCTCCTAAATGTAAACCTTTACTGAATTTGATTACTTGAGTCAAGGACCTGGAATTAATTAAAAAGGTATGATTTGTCAAGAGTCAAAGATTCCTTTATATCTTCTTTCCATTATATCTTTTCCAAAGAGTCTTAAGCAAAAGTGAGTGAGGGTGAAACTGATGATTACGGTAAAAGCAGGTAGAGCCTCACAAATCTGATTTCTGCTACCACAACACTTGGCAGTAGACGTCCTGCATCTTTTAGACCTGTGTTGGGATAAGGGTTGCCAGACGTCCCTATTTGGGCGGGAATGTCCCGAGATCAGCAGCCTGATCCCGAGTCCCGCCCTGCTGGTTTAAATCCCAGCCAGCCTCCGCTTTGTTTTTTTTTTTTTTTGATTGGCCCATATACCTGGCATACGGGCCAATCAAAAATTGCTAAACACGGAGCTTCTTGTGTTCTGCATTAAACACGAGAAGCTCCGTGATTTTGATTGGCCCATATGCTGGTATACTGGCCAATCAAAAATCGCTAAACACGGAGCTAATTGTGTTGAATGCAGAACTGCAATGCATTAAACACGAGAAGCTCCGTGTTTAGTGCAGAGCTACTGAGTGAGCTCAGTTCTTTAATGTGGAACTGTGTTCTGCATTAAAGACCTTTTTTGGTCTTCACTTTCCGTGAGAGACCACCTTTTTTTTTTTTTTTGTCCCTACCTCGGGGGCTGGAAATCTGGCAAACCTGGTTGGGATATACTTTGAGAGCTCTAATCACATGTGTAGCCCTTGCCTGCATGCCCAGTTCTAGAAGATGTGGTGCTTGCTCATTCTAGAGTGCTGTCTTTTTATGATTGTTCAGACAGCAGGCATCCTCCACCACTGCTGCTGCTGCAACATGGAATGGCAATAATTTGTCATTTGGGCTTCTTAGCACTGTGTGTCACTTCCTCCTTTTACTGAAATGGGTTGCACACTACAAAGCTTTTTATGACTGTAGTTGTTTAGTATTCTTTATGGTGCATTCCATGGTGATAATGACTCTCCATGTTCTATTGAAGACACAAATGGCAGCTTAGCTGGATGTGACATTTCATATGGCCATTCTTTGTCTACAGTCTCATGTCTATTAGTTTGCATCCCTTGTGAAACACGTAATATGACAACCATCAGACATCAAGTTTTTCTCATCACAAAGTCTTGTTATTTCCACATTAATCAAACCCAGAGAGTGCCTCATGCAAAACAAACATAATTTAAGTGGTACTCTTACTAATTTATGTGTGTAGCTTTATGTCTACACACCAGTCTGATTGTCTTGAAATATATTTCCGTGCATGCTATTTTTGGACTGCGAGTACAGAACTCATTTGGGAGGGTGTGAACACAGTGAGTGAAATTTGTGCAAAAGGAGATTATCAGTGACATTTAGTAAATTAGGAGCCATTTATAGGTTCATAGGTTCATACTAGGCTATCTGCCCTAGGGCATTTATAAGCCTAGCCAGAGTGTGTTTGGCTTTCGCCACCCATTTTAAATTAATTTTGCTATGCCCTTTTTCGAGGTTAGTATACTGTGCCTCTGTCTAACAGTGACACAGAAGTGATACCCGGGGTAAACCTACGATCCCCCTTCCACTCATCAAGATTCCTCTTGAAGAGAGTCAATGAGGGACTCTGCCTAACCTGGACTGGGATTTTATTCCAAAGTGAAGGGAGCCTCTGGGTTATGAATCTGTCCCTCCAGCATGTCCTATTTATTTCAGTGCTGAGGTTCAAGTCTCTCGAGCACGTAGCTCGATGGGATTTGGATTTTCTGAGGTGCAGCATGTCCATTAATTCCGGGTTGGACATGGCTTTATACGCCAGGCACAGATCGCCTCTGAGCAGGCGGTATGCCACTGAGTAGAGCTGGAGTTTCTTTAACCGGGCAGCATATGGCATCTATTTGAGCCCTTTGATCCTCTTGGTGAGGTACTTTTGGGGTCTTTCCAGTTGCTGCAGGTGTCTGGTAAGGTGCATCCCAAAAGAGGCATTGTACTCAATTATGGGCCTGATGAGGGATGAGTAAAGAGGCACGATGACCTCCCCTGATCTAGATGTGAATCCCTTCATGATTAGGTGGGCTATATAAAATGTTTTTCTAACCACTTTGGCCACTTGGTTGTCAAATGAGAGATTGCTATCAACTTGGGTCCCCAGGTCCCTAATTACTACTTCTGTACTTAATGGATTACCACCTATGTGGTAATTTGTGGGCACTTTGTTTTTGTCAAAGGGGATGACTATACACTTTTTGGCATTTAGCTTGAGGCCATGGCTCTGGCACCAGTTGTCTGTTTCTATGAGGCCCTTTTGGAGGATGCTTGTGTCGGCTGGAGGGTCGATTATAGCGCCCAGTTTGCAGTCATCTGCGAACTTGGTCAGCCACAGTCCTTCCGTGTTGGCCTGTACCTCCGATAAATATATACCGAACAGGAGAGGTCCCAGGACTGAGCCTTGTGGGATGCCACTTGTAACTGGTTTGGAGTCTGACATGGCTCCAGCAATTCTAACCATGTGGGTTCTGTCCTTGAGCCAGTTTGCAACCCATCTAGCAACATAGGGGTTTATATTTAATCTGGTGAGCTTATCTATAATGCCCGAGTGGGGTATTGTATCGAAGGCTTTTCGAGGTCCAGGTAGGCTGTGTGGACCACCTTCCCTCGCCAATGGCCTTGGTGACTGTTTCAAAGAAATCGACCAGGTTTAAGAGGCAGGATCTGCCCTTAACAAAGCCGAACTGGGTAGGATCCAGTGTCTGTAGGTCCCCAATATCTTTTTTTATGAGGTCCATGATGATCCTTTCCATAGATTTGCAGACCAAGCTAGTCAGGCTTATGGGGCGATAGTTTCCAGGATCCGTTGAGGAACCACCTTTGTGGAGAGGGACCACTGTTGCTGTATGCCACTCTTTGGGTACATATCCTGTGGTAAGGCTGAGATTGAACAGTAGTTTTATGTTTGGGTTTAGCTCTTCTTGGAGTTCATGTAGGATGCAGCCCGGGACACTGTCTGGTCCCATTGATGCTGCGTTTTTTGCTTTGGAGAGGGCTCTTACCTAAGCATCTGAGATGTCAGGGGGGCAGCACTCTGCTGGGATAGATATTTGCCCTTTTGGTGGGGGGGGAGTTTGCGCTGAACCTGTCAGCTAGGATGTTGGCAATGTCTGTGGGTTCGGTGTATTTTTTGTCATTTTGGACTAATTCTGAGCATATCTGGGAATTCCCACCCAGGTTCCTAACATAACTAAAGAAAGCCTTGTGATTATCCTTAGTGTCCTGCACAATTTTTCTCTCGAAGCTGGCCTTAGACGATTTCATGAGTGCCCGTAGTTTTTTGCTAACACTGATCAGAGATGCCTTCCCTTTTTGGGATTTTGCTCTATCATGTAGTAGCTTCCTCCTTCTATTGAATAGTTTGTTTATGGCTGGGGTCCACCGGACAGGACGTCTGCCTTTGGAGGATTGGGTCTTGGTGTTATTTGGGATTGCATGATCCATGCATTCCTGAAGGTGTTCATAGAATGCGTTTATAAAGGATTCTGCGGTCTGGGCCGTATTTACCACAGGCCCGGGGGCTTTGAAGGATTCCACCTCAGTTTTGAGGAGTGTGAAATTTGCTTTAGAGAAGTTTTTCACTGTGGTTTTCTGGGCAGGGGTTGGGGTCAGGATGTGAATATCCAGTGAGATTAGTTTATGGTCTGATCTTACCAGTGAGGGATACACTTCTGGTCTGGAGCATAGAGTCCCCATGTTGGTGATGTTCAGGTCCAGTATGTTTTCCCCTCTTGTGGGAGTGGTAGCAAGTTGTTCCATAGCATTTGAGTTTATAAATTCTAGGAACCTTTGAGCTAGGGTGTTGGAGCTAGAGTAATGCTCCCAGTCTATGTTTGGGTAGTTGAAGTCGCCCAATATAATGGTGTTTGGAGAGACCTTCATATTTTCCAGTGTTCTCAGGAAGGCCGAGTGGGGTTCCTGGGTTTGGGAGGGTGGTCTGTAGCAGGCTATAAACTGGAAGGCAGTTTTACCCACTGTTAGTTGCACATGGATAGTCTCTGATGCTTCGTGCAGTGCCACCAACCTGGAGGTGTGGGTATCTTTGACGAATATTGATACTCCCCTCCTTTTCTGGTTCGGTCCAAGTTTTGGGGCCGAAAAGCATGGTATGAGGTATAACCTGGTAGTGCTAGGGTGCTCTCGGGAGCCTTGAACCAGGTTTCTGTTACTGCACAGATATCGATGTTCTCCATGCCAAGGAGAGTTTCGAGTGCATGCATCTTGAGGTTTTGACTTCTGGCGTTGAGTAGCATTACTCTTAGTTTCTTATCCCTTGTGATACCTATGGAGGTGGGTTTGTCTTTTGAGCCTTGCCTAAAAAGGCACTATGGGGTAGCAAGAGCCTTTGCCAATATCCAAAAGCCCAGGGGTGACAGGTGCAAGCCATCCCTAGTGAAGCATCGTGGCCTGTCGAGCATGTCATCCCAGGCTGACAGGCATTGGATCCCCTTTGAATGATACCAATACTTAAGCCAATTGTTGAAATTGATCATCTTGTCTTCATATTGTGGCATCATTCTTGGTGAGGGTAAGATGCTACTCAAGGTCAGGGTCATACCGCCTGGGCCACATGCTCAGAGAGCTCCTCTATGTCTCTTTTCATGTAGTCCAGGGAGGTACGTCTCAGGTCATTCACACCAGCATGGACAATGACTGAGTCATATTTGTACTTGCCTTGGAGTGACCTGAGTGCTTGTGTTATGTGGCGGATCCTAGCGCCAGACAGGCAGCTCACCGTGACCTTCTCCTTGTTCAGCCTGGTGAGCGGGACATCAGTGTGCCTGACGATAGAGTCACCTATTACAAGTGTATCATGTGTTGCACGTGTTTTGTTTTGGGGTAGCAGTTGCTTGGGTGTCTGCTTTGGAGGTCTCTGCTGCTTAGGCAGATTTTTATTTAGAGCCTCTGAGTATGTTTTTGTGTGTTTATGTGTTTGGTTTGCTGTCGTGGTAGGTCTATGTGAGACTGGAATTGTAGTGAGTGTGGTTTCCTTCTCCTCCTGACAGGTTTCGCCAGTACTGAGTTGAGAGAGCTTAGCCTCCAGTTTGGCTATATGGTTGCATCTCTCACATGTGTTGGAATTTGTTGGGAGGAGGAGAGGGTTGTCTGTGTACATGAGACAGTTGTAACATTGCCTCAAGATTCCCAGATTCACCAGCTGGACTGGAGAGGAGATTGACAACTGACCTTTGGACATGCTAGAATAGTATTGGGAATTCATTTATAATTGAAAAAAAAAGGCCAATGGGAAACAAGGTACTCAAGGGGAGTTTGTGAGGGTGTAGTGCTTTTAATTTTTTAGTGCTGACTTATATAATTGCTTTAGTGAGCAAGTGCCAGGTAACTTAAATGCAATGTGTTACAGGTAACTTAAATGCCAAAATGACAAACAGTAACTTTCTTTCAAGTGAAACAAGGAAATAAGTACAGTAAGCAATGCAGATGTCACTAGGGATCCACAGAAGCTGAAAAGGCGTTTTAGGTGGAATTAGCGTTTCAGGAAATAACAAGCAAACAAGCATACAAACAAAGCTAGATTCAGCAGGCCTGGATCTAGTCTATGCTACAGCAAACAAGGTGTACCAATTCCAGTAATAAACAGTTCAAATATGCAGGCACTATAAGCCTTTAACCAGAAATTCCCAGCTCAGAAGGGCAGAGTCCAGCCTCTCCTCCCACAAGAGTGCGGACCACGAACCTTCTTAATGTAAAATAACTGGCCTGAAGCCCAAGTGCTTAAACCAGAATTAATACACTTTTAGAATAACAAACACTGAGCCCTCATTCAGCAGTTCCCAACTTAGAAGGATGTAAGCTACCTGTACTGCCACTACAGTGCAGAGCACAAACCTTCTTAAT
Organism: Protopterus annectens; assembly: GCF_019279795.1. Lineage (NCBI taxonomy): Eukaryota > Metazoa > Chordata > Ceratodontiformes > Protopteridae > Protopterus > Protopterus annectens. The sequence continues at coordinate 620,797,848 of NC_056744.1, forward strand.
GTAAAACAACTGGTCTGAAGCCCAAGTGCTTAAACTAAAAGGCTTAGAATGAGTTACACCAAGCAGTAATAAATACAATTGAGTACTTTTAAGATGACGCAAAAGCAAAATAAAGTAGGAAGAAACACAAATACAGTGAAAGCAGATAAAATTTTTTTTTTTTTTTTTTTGAGTGAGCAAATGAGATGGGCCCAGGAGGAGTATCCAAGTGCAAATTTACAAGAGGGGCGGGCAGTTTCAAAGCCACCAAGATTAACACCAAGACAAAAACAGGGAGTGTGAGTGGGGACCTACTGAAAAAACAGTCAACTTCTAGCTAGATATTGCTCAATGCAACACAAACAAATTACTTTAAAAAGTGCAGATAAAAGTTACTTAGCTACACTTATGCGTTCAATTGATATCATGCAGGTCTTAACCAGCCAAAGCTCACAGTTTAAACAGAAGATAATTCACTGTACCACTTGTATAAGACAGAAACTGAATAACAATGAAGGAAACTACTACCCCCACCTATCACTGGCTATGCAGGTTTTTAACAAGCCTTAACTGAAAATACCACATGCACTACTGAAAAAACAGTCAACTTCTAGCTAGATATTGCTCAATGCAACACAAACAAATTACTTTAAAAGTGCAGATAAAAGTTACTTAACTACACTTATGAGTTCAATTGATATCATGCAGGTCTTAACTGGCCAATGCTCACAGTTTAAACAGAAGATAATTCACTGTACCACTTGTATAAGACAGAAACTGAATAACAATGAAGGAAACTACTACCCCCACCTATCACTGGCTATGCAGGTTTTTAACAAGCCTTAACTGAAAATACCACATGCACTACTGAAAAACAGTCAACTTCTAGCTAGATATTGCTCAATGCAACACAAACAAATTACTTTAAAAAGTGCAGATAAAAGTTACTTAGCTACACTTATATGTTCAATTGATATCATGCAGGTCTTAACCGGCCAAAGCTCACAGTTTAAACAGAAGATAATTCACTGTACCACTTGTATAAGACAGAAACTGAATAACAATGAAGGAAACTACTACCCCCACCTATCACTGGCTATGCAGGTTTTTAACAAGCCTTAACTGAAAATACCACATGCACTACTGAAAAAACAGTCAACTTCTAGCTAGATATTGCTCAATGCAACATAAACAAATTACTTTAAAAGTGCAGATAAAAGTTACTTAGCTACACTTATGCTTTCAATTGATATCATGCAGGTCTTAACCAGCCAAAGCTCACAGTTTAAACAGAAGATAATTCACTGTACCACTTGTATAAGACAGAAACTGAATAACAATGAAGGAAACTACTACCCCCACCTATCACTGGCTATGCAGGTTTTTAACAAGCCTTAACTGAAAATACCACATGCACTACTGAAAAAACAGTCAACTTCTAGCTAGAATATTGCTCAATGCAGCACAAACAAATTACTTTAAAAAGTGCAGATAAAAGTTACTTAGCTACACTTATGCGTTCAATTGATATCATGCAGGTCTTAACCATAAAATAAAGTCATTAGGCAGATCACTAATTCTATCCACAGGATTAATAAAAACATATGTATTAAGCGCGCTTAATCTTTTTATGCATATGTTATCAGCCAACACATCACCTTAAAAATGTGGCTTGGAACTACTGTTCAGCGTATAAAACAGATGGCCACTAACAAAAATTAAAGAATGTCATTGCAAAAGACAAACTGACACTCTGCTAGAAATAAGTCAATACAGCAGGAAATTAAAGCGCTAGCAGTGCAAGTCCTGGAGGGATATAGATAACCACCTAAAGTGACACAGACACATTAGTATTACAGAAAAGGTCAAGATATGATGAAAAACATTTTTGTTTAATTTTTGGACATAATAGTCAAATTCTGCAATTTAAATTTTAAATCACAGTATCTTGGAATTGGCTTCAACAAAATGTAAACATTTTCTTTGGCCACATGAATGTAATTGTCTTGGCTGTTAGGTTCATAGGTATGTACTAGGCTAATGGCCCTGGAGTCTTTACAAGCCTAACCCATAGGATTACTCTGGCATTGTGCCACCCAACCTTAGTTCCCAGTGCCTCTGTCAAGTAGAGCCACTGGAGTGAGCCCCGGGGTAAATCTTCTATTTCCAATCCACTCATCAAGATATCTCTTGAAGAGGGCCAGTGCCCAGTACCTCTGCTAGGGGGATTCTTGGAGTTTCAGCTTAATTCAGAAGAATAAGGACTGATCTCCCAACTTGTGCTTTTTATAGTATATGCACCATTATAGGGAAATCCTTATATACTTGAGATAAACCTTTAATTTTTCAAGTACTGCCTGCGGAACTTTAAGGGCAGTAAGGGATCAAAGCATTTTTTCTCAGCATGTTCCAGGAAATAGTGAGTGTTTTCCTAAATGACTGGGTTATTTCTTCATATTTTCTTTTAGCAAGTGTGGTTAGGGAATTCCTGGAGTCCTTCAACTCTGCTGCTTAACATGGTGCATGAAGGGTGATGCTTCTTACGATTTGCAGAATTTAGTACACATCCTTTTTTATGGGTGGCCATGGTTGGTACAGCGGTTAGCGTTGCCACCTCACAGCAAGAGGTTCCCCAGTTCGATCCTCGGCTGGGGTGCCTTCTGTGTGGAGTCTACATGTCCTCCCTGTGGTTGCGTGGGTTTCCTACGGGTGCTCCGGTTTCCTCCCACATCCCAAAGACATGCTGTAGGTGGATTGGACACACTAAATTGGCCCTAGATGTGAGTGTGTGCGTGTGCCTTCTGTGGAAGGTTGGGTGCTGGGCTGGCAACTTGATTCCGTAAAACTCCACTGCCAATCATGAGCGGACAGGTGATCTGCTGTGGCGACCCCTAACCGCGAAAAAGCCAAAAGAAGAAGAAGAGTATACATCCTTTTTTATAGTTTGTTTAACACCTTTATTCACATTTGGGTTAATAACTTTCAGAGCACCCACAAGACTGTATTTTTGTTTTACTTCAGTGCCTTTGATCTAATTCCCAAATCTATTTGCCTTCCTTATATTTTGTTCCTTGTAACTGTTTGGGGCTTGATCTAAAAGAGGCCTGGTAACTAAGAAGCCATCAGAGTAGCTAATGCCATTTAGATGGGAAGGATAATCATAGTAAAAAAAAAATTAAAAATTAAACTCTGGGTAAGGGAGTCGCAGGTTTCTCACCATGGATAGGATAAAATGCAGAAAATAAAGAAGGAATCTAAAAATACCAAGACAATGACTAGGTGAATTGATAGTAGAATGAGGTATAACGTGAAGGGGGTGTAAGCAGATATGAGGAGAAAGCAAAATGGCTAGAAGTTCATAAAGGAAAAAGTAAGAATTGTATAAGTAAAGGAGAGCGTAACTAGGCATATACAGTGTACTCAAATGGGTGCATTTTTTTTTCTAAGCATCTGTCAGAAGTGTAATAGCCCAAAGAGGATAGAATGTTTAGAAATGTCTAAACAAGCATCTACTATATAGATATATACAAAAAATGTCTCCTGATAGGAATATATCTCTAAAAATAGCATTTTTATGGTTATAATTGACAACAGTTGAAAATAATGTTCCTCTTTTCTAAGTTTATAGAGGCAACATTTAGACGGTAGACTATATCTTTTTAAATGAGAGGTGGGTCGGGGGCAACAGTATGAGGTGTGAATAAAAAATACACATTTCTGGCTACATGTCTGAGTTAAAGAAAGAGTATAAAAGTGCAACGAATATTGTAAAATAAAGAATAAAAAAAAAAAGCAAAGTTAAAACTTTGCATGAAATGAATGCATTAGTAGATCTCTTCAGGGGATCTTGTTTGTGTTGTCTGCTCTTCATTTTCCACATGTTTTTTGAGAAATGGGATCAGGTATCACTTTGTAGGTAGGAGATGTAGCAATTCTTAAATGGTCTCCATTTGCTTCTTTTATTTATGAGTTTAACTACAAACTTTAATGTTGTACTCATAACCCCGCAGTCTAGCACACATTTTACTTTTCTCCAAAAGGTGCCCCATGTACTTAATAATTTTTGCATATATTTAGTTGTTGGTCATCTACCCAGAAATTTTTTTTTAGCTAATCTGTCACCTCTTCAAGCAGATGGATTACGTACAAATCTGTGAGCAGTGTTAGTTTAGATAGTTGTATTTTTATTCTAGTCTCAATATATCGTAATATTTCTGAGAGATGTTGAGAAAAAATATGCTCAGTAGAATATAGAGTTTGTTTGGCTACACATTTCATTTATGGAACTCTCTGGCTTGGAAGTTTAGGGAATGTCTGTTTCTGTTTCTTTTAAAAAGTAGCATAAAGTGTCACATGTTCCAGCAAGCTTTTAACATGTTTTAGATATTTGTGTGTTTGTGTGTCCCATGATAGACGTACACCCTGTCTAGGGATTTCCTGCCTTATGCACACTGCATTTTAGAATATGCTGTGGCTTCCCCAACCCTAAATTGAATAGAGTGGGTAATTGGAAAATCCATGAATGTATGAATGAATAAATTAATTAATCTGACACTGTTAAATACTACAATAGCTGTAAATAGCCTGTGCACATCTGTGCAACTCGTTTATTAGTTTATACAGTGTTTAGGTTCGGGTATCACTTCTGTGTCACTGTTAGACAGAGGCACAGTATACTAACCTCGAAAAAGGGCATAGCAAAATTAATTTAAAATGGGTGGCGAAAGCCAAACACACACTGGCTAGGCTTATAAATGCCGTAGGGCAGATAACCTAGTATGAACCTATGAACCTAAACACTTCAGTTAATTTGGCATGTTGTACTATTAAATTTCAAAGTCTTTTTAAAGTATTTTTGTTTATGAAGGACCAAGCTGAAGTGCTTCAGCATGAATTTCTGTATTTATATATAAATATACTTATAGATGGAAATGCAGTAAGAGGCTGTGCATTACTTTCTGCAGTCTATAAGTCACTATAATGGTGCAATCTGATTAGCAGAACTAAGACCTAACATTGATTTTTCCAGCTTGAAAAGAAAATGATATGCACAAAGAACAGATTCAGTCACTTATGGAAAAGGTCTCCTAAGAAGTGGTGTTCCTGTGATTTGCTGATTTCACCTACCCCAACTCCCCTTCTGCTAACCATTTCTAATAATTCTGCTGGAGACCACTTTCTTAATTAATTTTTGTTAAAAGCTCCCAGCTGCCTGAAAGTAAAAACTAACATTGGATGAGAGCAGTTGATGTTATGAGTAGTCATGCTTGTACCCTGGAAACCATTACTGGGAGTTTTGCATTGGCGTGGGACGGTGGATCTCATGCAGACTGATCTAACATACTCCCATTACACAGACACACACACACACACACACACACACACACACACACACACACACACACACACACACACACACACACTCTGCCACTAGCACTAAATAGTTTAACAATAATCCATGACTGGGTTAGGACAATACTTGATGTACCCCCTGATTATCATGGTTTGAGTAAACATGCACAACCTACAAACCAGAAGTAGATTTTAAAACACTATTATAAATAAAAATACTAATCTTTTTTTTTTAAGAATGGCATTGTATTTTGTAACTACAATGCAATTGTAAAAGAAAATACATAGCTTTTTAAATAATGGCATTGTGTTTTGTAACTACAATGCCACTGTAAAAAAACTAGCTTTTTAAATAAGGTCATCTTATTTCGGAACTCCTTTTCTGTTCCATCTCTTCCTGGCTTCTAGAACAGCTAAGGATGTCTTCCAGATATACTGTGCATGCTGACATGTGCACAGTAAGTGAGCAAGGACTGTGCATACATCCTGTTATGTATGTTACAGCACTGCAAGACTCTTGATGTTATCAGGGTCATTTTCATTACTGTTTTTAATATTTTATTATCTTTGCAGGTTGTGTACCTTTCAGGAGGATGATAGTGTATATGTAGCTATGTTTTGTTTCTCTGTTTAGCAGTGTGGAAAATATAGTGACTACATTTTATCTTGTGTAGAATAGGGAATACTACTGTTTCTGTTTTTGCCACCAGACGGTTTTCATCAATAATGCTAAATTTATACAAGGTACACTGATTGCTGTGTCCAGTCAATGTGCTTCATTGTATAATTGTTTTGATATGGCCTTCTATTAACTGTTTTTACCCTTTGTTGCCTCATATAAGAAGACTTCAGATTAGATCAGATTCCAACTTGTGATATTATAAATTCTTGTCCTGTAAGTGAAGAACTGTTTATTCTGTATCTAAATATTTTGCCATGTATTTCCATTTCCCTTCCGAGGATTTCTCAAATGGGTGCATGCGATATGTAAGTAGTCCCGGAAACTATGGCATGACTTTCATATTAGCTGTCTTTTCCATGCTTCTTTCTGTGGGAAAGTAATAATTTGCATGGTTCCTGCATAAACAGACACATTTGCCAAACCTGCACTCAGTGTGTACAAGGACTGCCTTAATCATATTAATTTCTAATGGTTGTTGGGACGTTTTCCTGTAGCATTGTCAGAGTTCATCATTTAGTTCCCCCCAATATTGCCATAAGAAATAAGTTGGAATGAGTACCATTTTGTGCCTTTCTCAGCTGATGTGGAAATATGTTCTGCTGAGAACTGACATGGTTGTACATCTCCAGCCTGCTTCACTTTAATGTAGCTGCTTCCTTTCAAATCACCAAGACTGAAGTTTTAGACAAGGCTTCATACTCAGAGCTTGCAGACAGTAAAAGAAAGCAAGGAAGCAGATTGGAGTGGCACGTTTGCCCCCAGGCTTTTGTTCACAGACACCAGCTGGTTCAGTAGAATGGGATTTCCTAAAGTTGTCACTAAAAGGAAGAACTAGAGAAAAATTCATGTTGATTTGTGTGAGATTGCTTTGTTCTGAAAAAAAGATCCCCTGCAGTAATCTACTTAACATGCTGGAAGCGTAGGCTTGAGAGCATGCAAGCATTTTTGAATATTTTGGGGCTTGAAAGCCTGAATGCTTCTGATTAAACCAACCTTCTACAAAACAGCAGGGTGTAATTACATCTAGATAGCCTTAGACAAGAATATATTACTGCAAGCTGTTTTCCTGCCTGTACAATGTACTTAATAAATTGGTAGGTAATACATAGACAGAAGCACAAGGAGGGGAGGGTATTACCTGCCTGCACAATGTGATTGGTTCAATTTCAGAGATGTGGGGTATGAATGAGTAACAGTCTCTTATGGGAACCCGGTACTCCCAAGTACTGTCCGGTTCTACTCTTCCCTCTCGCACACCAACAATTGCCTTCCTGCCTCACCATCATCTTCTTCTTAGTCATGCTGTAGCAGGAAGGGCAAGCTTCTCAGGCAACAAGGCAGGGGTTTAAGTCCCTCTTGACTGTAAGTGAGGGAGTGAGGGTTAGAAGTTCTGAGTGCAAAAACTAATTCTGTGCTACAGCCTTCTCTAAGTATCTGGTTTGTTTTACACGTCATATATTTGTAGTCATTAGAATTGCTGTTTAATACCTGCCTTGCCTTTTCCTACTAAGGCTTTCTAATGAATTAGCTTGACTATTTATACTCATCACTGTTAGCCAAATTATGTCTTTAAATCGATAGTTAAAATAGGACACTGCACTGATGATGATGATCTTGATTTTAAGAGGGCAGGACAAAGATTTTGTTTCACTTGTTCAGCTGTCTTCCTCCTCTTCTTGATTTTATGCCAAGGAAATGAACTGCACATGTAGAAATAGTGTTCAGTAAAACTCCGTTTCATTACACTTTGTTTTGGAGACGTCCTTTGACTTTAACTTTGAGGTACAAAATGGCCCGTTTCCCTAGAAGGTGTCCTCTGTCCAAGTCAGTTTTAGGGTTTCAAATCTTGCCTACAAGATGCAGCAGAAGTAGAAAAAATAAACTTTAGGAATTATTCCTTTACAGTTGTTTCCTTCGCACAAATGTAATCAGTTTCACTGATTCACAGTATCATTTATCATTAATCTTTGTTATAAATTCAAGACATGGTTGCCTGTTCTGTAGCACAGAATATTGGGGCCAAAAACTGCAGTCCTGGTGACCCTAGTTTGACTAGCAAAAGGAGTTGGCTGAAAAGGATTGGACTGAGAAGGCACTATTCATTCATCTGTCTTGGGCAGGGACAAGGGGTAATGTTGGTAAAGTCTGCTACTTGAAAGTCACTTAGATTTTTGTTATGTCAGACAGTGCAGTAGTAGCAGATTTGTAAGGGTTGTACTCTGTAGCACATCTTTAAGTGCTGTAGTTTTTTATTATCTCAGACATTGCAGTAGTAGTAGATTGGTAAGGGCTGTAGTCTGTAGCACATCGGTAAGTGTTGCAGTCTGTAATGGGTCTATATCACATAGTTGAAGTTCCATAACTCCGAACACCTAATGGTCGAACCATTATGTACGAAGTTACATAACTTCGACTACGTAAAAAAAAATAAAATAAAAACGGACAACAAAATAAATTGTTGTAAGCAGGGGAAAGTCCCCTGTACCCCCCCCCCCACGTGGGTAGGTGTTGCAGTCTGTAGCACATTGGTAAGTGGTGTAGTCTGTACCGGATTAGTAAGTGCTGTAGTCTGTAGTACATTGATAAGTGTTGTGGTCTGTAACAGATTGGTAAGTGCTGCAGTCTGTAGCAGACTGGTAAGTGTTGTAGTCTGTAGCACATTGGTAAGTGTTGTAGTCTGTAGCACATTGGTAAGTGGTGTAGTCTGTACCGGATTAGTAAGTGCTGTAGTCTGTACTACATTGATAAGTGTTGTGGTCTGTAACAGATTGGTAAGTGCTGCAGTCTGTAGCAGACTGGTAAGTGTTGTAGTCTGTAGCACATTGGTAAGTGTTGTAGTCTGTAGCAGATTGGTAAGTGCCGTAGTCTGTAACAGATTGGAAAGTGCCATAGTCTGTAACAGATTGCAAAGTGCCGTAGGCTGTAACTGATTGGAAAGTGTAGTCTGTAGCAGATTAGTAAGTGTTATAAGTCTTGTAGTCTGTAACAGATTAGTAAGTCGTGTAGTCTGTAACAGATTGGTAAGTGTTGTAGTCTGTAGCACATTGGTAAGTGCTGTAGTCAGTAGCAGATTGGTAAGTGCCATACTCTGTAGCAGTTTGGAAAGTGCCATAGTCTGTAGCAGATTAGTAAGTGCTGTAGTCTGTAGCAGATTAGTAAGTGCTATAGTCTGTACCAGGTTAGTGAGTGCTGTAGTCTGTTGCAGATTGGTAAATGTTGTAGCCTTTAGCACATTGGTAGGTGTAGTCTGTAGCAGATTGGTAAGTGCTGTAGTCTGTAGCAGATTGGGAAGTGATGTAGTCTGTAGCAGATTGGGAAGTGATGTAGTCTGTAACAGGTTAGTAAGTGCTGTAGTCTGTAGCAGATTGGTAAGTGTTGCCATCTGTAGCACATTGGTAAGTGCTGTAGTCTGTAGCACATTGGTAAGTGCTGTAGTCTGTAGCAGATTAGTAAGTGCTGTAGTCTGTAGCACATTGGTAAGTGTTGCAGTCTGTAGCAGAATGGTAAGTTCTGTACTCTGTAGTACATTGATAAGTATTGTAGTCTGTAACAGATTGGTAAGCATTGTTGTCTGTAACAGGTTAGCAAGTGCTGTAGTCTACAGCAGATTGGTAGGTGTTGTAGTCTGTAGCAGATTGGTAAGTGCTGTAGTCTGTAGCACATTGGTAGGTGTTATATGTTGCAGTCTGTAGCAAATTGGTAAGTGCTGTAGTCTGTAGCACATTGGCAGGTGTTGTATGGTGTAGTCTGTAACAGATTGGTAAGTGTTGTAGTCTGTAGCAGATTGGTATATGCTGTAGTCTGTAGCAAATCGGTAGGTGTTGTATGTTGTAGTCTGTAGCACATCGGTAGGTGCTGTAGTCTGTAGCACATTAGTAAGTGCTGTAGTCTGTAACAGATTGGTAAGTGTTGTAGTCTGTAGCAGATTGGTAAGTGTTGTAGTCTGTAGCAGATTGGTAAGTGCTGTAGTCTGTAGTAAATCGGTAGGTGTTGTATGTTGTAGTCTGTAGCACATTGGTAGGTGCTGTAATCTGTAGCACATGGTAGGTGCTGTAGTCTGTAGCACATTAGTAAGTGCTGTAGTCTATAACAGATTGATAAGTGCTGTAGTCTGTAGCATATAGGTAAGTGTTGTAGTCTGTAGCAGACTGGTAAGTGTTGCACTCTGTAGCAGACTGGTAAGTGTAGTCTGTAGCAGATTGGTAAGTGCTGTAGTCTGTAGCACATTGGTAGGTGTTGTATGTTGCAGTCTGTAGCAGAATGGTAAGTGCTGTAGTCTGTAGCAAATTGGTAGGTGTATGTTGTAGTCTGTAGCACATCGGTAGGTGCTGTAGTCTGTAGTAGACTGGTAAGTGTTGTAGTCTGTAGTACATTGATAAGTGTTGTAGTCTGTAGCAGATTGGTAAGTGTTGTAGTCTGTAGCACATTTGTAAGTGCTGTAGACTGTAGCACATTTGTAAGTGTTGTAGTCTCTAGCAGATTGGTAAGTGTTGCAGTCTGTAGCACATTGGTAAGTGCTGTAGTCTGTAGTACATTGATAAGTATTGTAGTCTGTAACAGGTTAGCAAGTGCTGTAGTTTATAGCAGATTGGTAGGTGTTGTATGTTGTAGTCTGTAACAGATTGGTAAGTGTTGTAGTCTGTAACAGATTGGTAATTGTAGTCTGTAGCAGATTGGTATGTGTTGCAGTCTATAGCACATTGGTAAGTGCTGTAGTATGTAGCACATTGGTAAGTGTTGTAGTCTGTAGCAGACTAGCAAGTGCTGTAGTCTGCAGCACATTGGTAAGTGTTGCAGTCTGTAGCAGAATGGTAAGTTCTGTACTCTATAGTACATTGATAAGTATTGTAGTCTGCAACAGATTATTAAGTGTTGTAGTCTGTAACAGGTTAACAAGTGCTGTAGTCTGTAGCAGATTGGTAGGTGTTGCAGTCTTTAGCAGACTGGTAAGTGTTGTAGTCTGTAGCAGATTGGTAAGTGCTGTTGTCTGTAGCACATTGGTAGGTGTTATATGATGTAGTCTGTAACAGATTGGTAAGTGCTGTAGTCTGTAGCAGATTGGTAAATGTAGGCTGTAGCACATTGGTAAGTGCTGTAGTCTGTAGCACGTTGGTAAGTGCTGTAGTATGTAGCACATTGGTAATTGTTGTAGTCTGTAGCAGATTGGTAAGTGCTGTAGTACATTGCTAAGTATTGCAGTCTGTAAAAGACTGGTAAGTGTTGTAGTCTGTAGCAGATTGGTAAGTGCTGTAGTCTGTACCAGATTAGTAAGTGCTGTAGTCTGTAACAGATTAGCAAGTGCTGTAGTCTATAGCAGATTGGTAAATGCTGTAGTCTGTACCAGATTAATAAGTGCTGTAGTCTGTAGCAGATTGGTAAGTGCTGTAGTCTTTAGCGCATTAGTAAATGCTGTAGTCTGTAACATATTGGTAATTGCTGTAGTCGGTAGCAGATTGGTACATGGTGTAGTCTGTAATACATTGATAAGTGTTGTAGTCTGTATCAGATTGGTAATTGCTGTAGTCTGTGGCACATTTGTAAGTGTTGTAGTCTGTAGCAGATTGGTAAGTGTTGCAGTCTGTAGCAGATTGGTAAGTGCTGTAGTCTGTAGTACATTGATAAGTATTGCAGTCTGTAACAGATTGGTAAGTGTTGTAGTCTGTAACAGGTTAGCAAGTGCTGTAGTCTATAGCAGATTGGTAGGTGTTGCAGTCTGTAGCAGACTGGTAAGTGTTGTAGTCTGTAGAAGATTGGTAAGTGCTGTACTCTGTAGTACATCGGAAGGTGTTGTATGTTGTAGTCTGTAGGAATACTGTGGGAAGAAATAGCCAGGGAATTGTTGTGGCTAGGCTTGTATAGGCCCTAGGGCCGATAGTCTAGTACCAAACTAAGAACCTATTGGTAAGTGCTGTAGTCTGTAGCAAATTGGTAGGTGGTGTATGTTATAGTCTGTAACAGATTGGTAAGTGTTGTAGTCTGTAACAGATTGCTAAGTGCTGTAGTTTGCAGCAGATTGGTAAGTGTTGTCTGTAACAGATTGGTAAGTGCTGTAGTCTGTAACAGGTTAGTAAGTGCTGTGGTCTATACCAGATTGGTAGGTGTTGCAGTCTGGTAAGTGTTGTAGTCTGTATCGGATTGGTAGGTGTTGTATGTTGTAGTCTGTAGCAGATTGGTAAGAGTTGTTGTCTGCAGCACATTGGTAAGTGCTGTAGTTTGTAGCACATTGGTAAGTGCTGTAGTCTGTAGCACATTGGTAAGTGTTGCAGTCTGTAGCAGAATGGTAAGTGCTGTACTCTGTAGTACATTGGAAGGTGTTGTATGTTGTAGTCTGTAGGAATACTGTGGGAAGAAATAGCCAGGGAATTGTTGTGGCTAGGCTTGTGTAGGCCCTAGGGCCGATAGTCTAGTACCAACCTAAGAACCTATTGGTAAGTGCTGTAGTCTGTAGCAAATTGGTAGGTGGTGTATGTTATAGTCTGTAACAGATTGGTAAGTGTTGTAGTCTGTAACAGATTGCTAAGTGCTGTAGTTTGCAGCAGATTGGTAAGTGTTGTCTGTAACAGATTGGTAAGTGCTGTAGTCTGTAACAGGTTAGTAAGTGCTGTGGTCTATACTAGATTGGTAGGTGTTGCAGTCTGGTAAGTGTTGTAGTCTGTATCAGATTGGTAGGTGTTGTATGTTGTAGTCTGTAGCAGATTGGTAAGTGTTGTGGTCTGCAGCACATTGGTAAGTGCTGTAGTTTGCAGCAGATTAGTATGTGCTGTAGTCTGTAGCACATTGGTAAGTGTTGCAGTCTGTAGCAGAATGGTAAGTTCTGTACTCTGTAGTACATTGATAAGTATTGTAGTCTGTAACAGATTGGGAAGTGTTGTAGTCTGTAGCACATTGGTAGGTGTTGTATATTGTAGTCTGTAGCAGATTGGTAAGTGCTGTAGTCTGTAGCGCATTGGCAGGTGTTGTATGTTGTAGTCTGTAACAGATTGGTAAGTGCTGTAGTCTGTAGCACATTGGTAAGTATTGTAGTCTGTAGCAGAATGGTAAGTTCTGTACTCTGTAGTACATTGATAAGTATTGTAGTCTGTAACAGATTGGGAAGTGTTGTAGTCTGTAGCACATTGGTAGGTGTTGTATATTGTAGTCTGTAGCAGATTGGTAAGTGCTGTAGTCTGTAGCGCATTGGCAGGTGTTGTATGTTGTAGTCTGTAACAGATTGGTAAGTGCTGTAGTCTGTAGCACATTGGTAGGTGTTGTATGTTGTAGTCTGTAGCAGATTGGTAAGTGCTGTAGTCTGTAGCTCATTGGTAGGTGTTGTATGTTGTAGTCTGTAACAGATTGGTAAATGCTGTTCTCTGTAGTACATTGGTAGGTGTTGTATGTTGTAGTCTGTAGGAATTCTGTGGGAAGAAATAGCCAGGGAATTGTTATGGCTAGGCTTGTATAGGCTCTAGGGCCGATAGTCTAGTACCAACCTAAGAACCTATTGGTAAGTGCTGTAGTCTGTAGCACATTGGTAAGTGTTGCAGTCTGTAGCAGAATGGTAAGTTCTGTACTCTGTAGTACATTTATAAGTATTGTAGTCTGTAACAGATTGGGAAGTGTTGTAGTCTGTAGCACATTGGTAGGTGTTGTATATTGTAGTCTGTAGCAGATTGGTAAGTGCTGTAGTCTGTAGCGCATTGGCAGGTGTTGTATGTTGTAGTCTGTAACAGATTGGTAAGTGCTGTAGTCTGTAGCACATTGGTAGGTGTTGTATGTTGTAGTCTGTAGCAGATTGGTAAGTGCTGTAGTCTGTAGCGCATTGGTAGGTGTTGTATGTTGTAGTCTGTAACAGATTGGTAAATGCTGTTCTCTGTAGTACATTGGTAGGTGTTGTATGTTGTAGTCTGTAGGAATTCTGTGGGAAGAAATAGCCAGGGAATTGTTATGGCTAGGCTTGTATAGGCTCTAGGGCCGATAGTCTAGTACCAATCTAAGGACCTATTGGTAAGTGCTGTAGTCTGTAGCACATTGGTAGGTGTTGTATGTTGTAGTCTGTAAGATTGGTAAGTGCTGTAGTCTGTAACAGATTGCTAAGTGTTGCACTCTGTGGCAGATTGGTAAGTGTTGCACTCTGTGGCAGATTGGTAAGTGTTGCACTCTGTGGCAGATTGGTAAGTGTTGCACTCTGTGGCAGATTGGTAAGTGTTGCACTCTGTGGCAGATTGGGAAGTGTTGCAGTCTGTAGCAGATTGGGAAGTGTTGCGGTCTGTAGCAGATTGGGAAGTGTTGCAGTCTGTAGCAGATTGGTAAGTGTTGCAATCTGTAGCAGATTGGTAAGTGTTGCAGTCTGTAGCAGATTGGGAAGTGTTGCAGTCTGTAGCAGATTGGTAATTGCTGTAGTCTGTAGCAGATTAGTAAATGCTTTAGTCTGTAGCACATTGGTAGGTGTTGTAGTCTGTAGCACATTGGTAAGTGCTGTAGTCTGTAGCACATTGGTAAGTGCTGTAGTGTGTAACAGATTGGTAAGTGTTGCAGTCTGTAGCAGATTGGTAATTGCTGTAGTCTGTAGCAGATTAGCAATTGCTGTAGTCTGTAGCACATTGGTAGGTGTTGTATTCTGACAAGCAGTGCAGAAGCACTGCAACAAGAAGCAGTTTCTGGAAGTGCATATGTGGTCTGTCACAGCAATACACTTATTTTTTTAACACCTTTATTGAGTTTTCCATTGTGGCATAGACATACTTACATTTATATTGAAGAAAATCATGTTAACATGTTCACACTTAAAGCATTATACATCACATGTATTCTTTTTTACAATATAAATAATCCAGCATTACATACGTTTGTCAAGCCCTGCATTACCTTAAACCCCATTCCTCCTCCAAATAATTTTTTTGCATGTATTATTCCTATGATTATCATTTGTGTGTGTGTGTGTGTGTGTGTAATTTGCTGCTACCCTTTTCTAAATATCCCACTTCCAGTTCTCTTACCTGTGTTGCAATATTCACTAGTTTAAATATGGTTGGTTTAGACTTTGATTTCCCTTTTCTAGTAATTGCTTTTTGGCAGCCACCAGAATTAAACTTAACAAGGCATTACTGTAGTTAGGCAATTCAGAACCTGTATCCCAGCTCAAAAAGATTATTTCATTAATTCCCATTTGCTCTCCCAATCTTTCTGAGTACTCTGTAGGGAATTTTTAAAGTATTTCAACTCATTACACTCCCAAAACATATGATCCCAGTTACCTCTTTCTTCCCCATCACACCACCAACATCTACCTGATGAAAAATTCTTTGGAGTCTGCTTGGAGTATTTCTTTGGAGTCTTCTTGGGGTATAAAAATATCTATGCAAACACAAGAAAAAATCCAAAATCTTCTATACGTTGTTGCATATTTGAAAGCCATGATATGTCCTGCCCATTGTTTCCTTGTGAATTGCTTATCCAGTCCCTCTTGCCAATCTTTTCTAACCTCCTCGGATCGATTCCTATAGTTATCACATGGTATTTTATATTCCCTGCTAATTATCCATTTCCATTCTAGACTTAACTAAAACCTCAGCCAGTGCAGGTCTTTCAGTTAGCATTCCCCTTTCTCTTTGCTTATACTTTGATATCAGTCCTAGATAGGGAAGGCACTCTCTGGCCTGCAGTCCATATGTCTTCTTGTCCTCTTCCTACTCTATTAATCTTTCTCTCTCTCTAGTTAATTGCTCCCAAAACATTGGTTCCTTTGCTATTTTCTCCAGTAAATGGCAGCCCTTTATTTCCCCTTCATAGTAGTCGTCCCTGTCTGTGGAATTTCCTGTCTCCATTCCCATGTTGACTTAGTTCCTAGAATACTTTATGAATATAATATTCTGTGTGACTGTTTTTCGTCTTATCTGTGTGACTGTTTTTCTTCTTAAGGATCTGTATCCAAAATCCATCTCTCTTTTTATATCTTGAATTTCCCCCAGCTTCATCA
The DNA here is from genome assembly GCF_019279795.1 of Protopterus annectens. NCBI lineage: Eukaryota > Metazoa > Chordata > Ceratodontiformes > Protopteridae > Protopterus > Protopterus annectens. The sequence continues at coordinate 620,813,816 of NC_056744.1, forward strand.
TCATCCCTTTCCACTTTGAACTGTAGCTTTTTCCTTGCATTATATATAAGAGCCTTAACTGTGTAGCTCTAAAATATCCTTTCAAATCAGGTAATTCTAAACCACCTTGTTCTGTTGGAAGGATCAATTTATCCCAATTGACTTGCTGTCTTCATCTCCCAGATAAAATCCTTCAGCTGTTTATTAATTACTAACTACAACGTCTCTTCTGGTTAATAAAATATGCCTAACTTGTTTATAAAAATAAAGGGACTAAAAACATTTATATTACTTGTATCTTGCTATCCTTGTCCACAGATAAGTACTTCCAGTTTCTCATTTTAATAGGCATATTGACCACATGGGAGGGGATGAAATTTATGCATAGATTAACCAGCCATGGACGGTAGCTTGCAGTTTCTAACGTTTGCCCCCATTTCTCTAAGATGTAGGACTTTCAAAAAGCAAATTATCCCCAAGGGTGAATCCCCTGCCCTCAAGAGGAAGTATGCTTCTAAAACAGGCTGCATGGGGGAAAGAAAAGATCATGGGGGGTAGGGGGATAGGGACTAGATGGTTGTGGCTTCAAAGATCATAAATTCATATGCATTTCTTTTCTTTTTGTTCCCTGATAAATGATCTACACATTTCCATTCACATGAGTTAGAACGTGTGCCTTATTTCCTTCCCTTTATACTTAACTGTCTTGAATAAGTTAATTACCAGTTTAAAAAAAGTTGAAATAGAGTAGCATTACTGTTGAAAAAAACACACATTGACATTAATGAGGGCTAAATCATTCTCTTACTTTAAACTGGATGTCAGACAGCATGTCCGTTACAGAATACACGTTTTATGTTTTGTTCCTTCCATTTTCTAGCATCCCCAGAAATCAGGAGACTGAGAAAAAAAAAGTCTGGAATCATGGATGACATCCAGCAGAGCGATGCAGATTTATGTGTGTGCAATTCATAGTCACTGTCCTCAGCCTACCCACTCTGGTGGGAAGACATAGTACTGTGCTTTGTCATGTTTCGACCCACTGCAAGCACATACATGTACACACCTGTGATGTTCAGCTGCAGTGTTTACACCTTAGTCAGTGTGCTCACACTCACCGTGACCCAAAACTGCAAAGACTCTAGTACCTGACCTTCCCCAGTTGGATCTCTTAAAGTCTGACACCTCCAGCATCCATTCCTTTTCCCTATGATGGCTGAATTAGCACTAGCTGCTCCCCTCCACCCTCTCTGATTAGCTCCTCCAGCCCTCTGCAACTAATTGAATCCAGGCTGTGTGGATATTGTCAAGACCAAATCCTCAACACCACAGAGGCAGCATTCTGAAATATTTCTGTTTACTACTCTGTCATTATTGAAGACTGTACTTATTTCTAGTGACAGAGATTGATTTTTATTAGATCTGTATAGTTTCCATTGTAAGCTTAACCTATTTTTAATGTAGTACAAGTCTTTACTCATTCACACAGCACAGCCCCAGGTTTTATGTTATGTTTTACACAAACAACTTGCTACTTCTGTGTATCATCTCTTTTTCATCTAAGTTAGATTTAGACCTTTTTTCCTGTACTCTTTACCCCTCACTGTTTGTCAATCATCAGCTCCTGCCACGGCCAGTCACCCCATTTGTTCCCCATCACCTGGGTAAGGATCAGTCTTGTGGAGCCATCATTCAGGCAGTCGTTATAGGTGGTTTGAGTTTTTTTCCACCACTTTGTTTCCTTGTCCCTAACACATGCACCCAGTGAGATATATGGAAAGGACATGCTATGGGATGACAAAGGTGATGTCCCCTCACTTCTGCAAGGGGAATCCCTTCTAAGCATCTTTGCTTAATTTCCTAAGGTAGAAACAGTGAGGTTCCTGGTCTGCATCAGGACGTCAGCACCATCTAGTGTGCCACCCCAAGTGCACTGCACCCCTCACCCCCTGGGAGAAGTGAGTGGGCCACTCTCCTTCAGTCCTGCTCCTCCCACCGCCTGGCTTCTCCAGTGCTGAGGCTGATAGTCAAATCTACATCATCTGGTTCACATTTGGCAGTCCATCACTTGCACCACAGATAGAGGTCTTCAAACCTTGATTTTCATATTGTACCCAAGTAGTTGGCAAACAATGAACTTGACTTTAATGTGCATAATGCAAAAGGTGTGGTATTTGGACAGCTGTTAAACTTGAATGAATCTGTCCAAAGTGGCCAATCTCCACTCTTATAAAACTGCAAGTGGAAGCAGTAAAACAGTTCAAATACCTGAGCAACTGGTTTTACCATTCTCCTAATTTTCATACCTGGATTCCTTTTTCTCCAAAATAGTCTCCCAAATTAGAGCAGCCTCCCCCAGAGACAGGTTACCACTTGTCAAAGGTATTTTCCTCCTTCACATAGAATATACCTTTAATGTTTTCCTTATTCAGACAGAATATGGATTTCCCATTTTATCATCCGCCTATCTAATAGTAACCTCCTGCAGGCCTTTGTAAACACATGTGCAGCTTCATTTGTCTTTATCTGAGCCATGAACACTACTGTATTACATTAAAAAGGATACATGCATTATTTTTCTGTATTACCTGCAAATTGATCTTTGTGCTTTTGTACATAAACTGCAGCTCTACTCCGTCCATCCAATTCCACTTTAATTGGCTACCCAGATCCTGATACTAACCAATGAAACCTTAAGCAGTGCAAATCTAAGCTTTTCACAGAGGACAGGACCTTTTCTGTCCTGTGGCTCAGTCACTGGCACTCGCTACCCATTTATTTTATTTTATGTATTTTGAATTTAACTGTGGAAGAGCACTGATCCCACTGGACCTATTTCAGTCTCAGTTGGAGGCATGGGTAAATACAATAGATACATGACATTATATACAGAGTGAATGGCACAACACAATATACAGTATGTATGAATTATATATAGAATGTATACCTGAGTTCGTATGGTGACAGAATCGCAAACTAAAGTAGAGTCAGACCAAGCTATGTATGGGGAAGTAGAATAAGAATATGTTAAGTTATATAGTGAGAGATATAGTAATTGCATTTTCATTGACTCTTGTAATGTGCTTTTAGTCCTGATCAGAAAATGAGGTGCAAGGAATGATCACATTTGTTCAAGTTTCCAAAAGGTTCAGTTCCTTCTGCACATTAAATGTGTTTCTGCCTGCAGATCTGTGTGCAAATGCTTCAGTCACATTACCTGATGTCTGCAGTAGACCAAAGGTAGACAAACTTAAACTTTGCTTATCAACCAACCTCCCTTCTTGCTATTTTTATTAGTATTCATACTATTAGAATACGTTTGCTATTGCGTGTTTTATTTTGGCTTGCTTCTAGGTGCTTTTTGCCCCTGTACCTGCCAATCACCTAACTTCTCCTGTCAAATTTTGCTCATTTATTCCCCTATACTGGAAATTACCCCAGTATAGTAAGTAGGCCAAGAGGCTTATGAAGGGGATGTCTTGCAGGCAGTTGTTTGGCATTCTACATCCTGACAGTGAGGGCAGTTTATATGGCTTAACTCCACTCCCTGGATGGAGGGAACCTAGCTGCATCACCTTGAAGAACCCACAATGCTTTCACCTCTGAATATATGCACTTGTACTCTCATTAATGAAAGCTGCCACCAGGTGGTTGCTTGGAGAGCCAAAAGCCTCTCTTCAGAGAGATGGGCCCACCCATCATCATCTGCCAGCTCCTTCAGTTACTCTATCCTCCAATCAAAGTTGGTTCACCTTGGCTGTAGTCAGAACTTTATTCCTCTACACCACCAGAGATAGCTTTCTTTATTTTAGCTTTAGAATATAAAAATATTCACACTTGTTCTACTAATTTTGTAGTTTTTAAGTGTTCCTTTGTCATTTTGCTATCGTTATCTCAGGTGCTTAAAAATGGACCATCTGAATCAGTTCAGTTATTTTTTAAGAAAAAGAATAAATAATAATAACAAAGTAACTGTCACTGCCATACATTGCAGTTTTGTTCTGTGTCATTCCTTGGAATTATCAGGAGCTGTAATGGCTCCTGGCTATCAGGTTTTATTAACCTTGGCTATTCCACTATGTCAGAAAATTATTCATTTGGTTTATGAAAGCCTTATCATGTTTACCCATACTGTAGAATCTGTGCTGCCTAGAAAATAGGTAAAGCAATTTAATTTCTTCAGCTTTGTAAGATGAAGTAGAAAGTGTTTACAGAATAATTTTATGTATGTGTGAGTGGGGGATGCACATTTGGGAAACCACACGGGGTATATATTTTTTTTGCAGTCACACAAATTATTTCTGCATTCATGGTGCATGCTTGACTTTCTCACCGTGTCCTTTGAACTGTTCCTGCAGCTTGAGATTAATTTTCCTTTGTTGTTCACTTCAAGAATTTTCTTTAATATTGTAGACAATATAGTAATGGACACCTCCATATTGCTGTTGCAGTAAAAATTTGTAGGATTTGTTTGATGTGAAACTGTAACAAAGAAAATTTCAATTAGAGCCATCTTATTTAAAAATGCTTTTAGAAGAAAAACAATATCCAGTTCTGGTTCACAATTACTGGTTTCATTTTGTTACTGAAACATAAGAATATACTGTGGCAAAAGAGAAGTTATGTTGCTACTTAAAATTCTGTTCAGTTCAGATGGTAATGCTCATGAAAATTACATCCTTTGAATTTTAACTGCTTTCATTGTACTTTGGCATTACGCTATGATTCTGCATTTATTTTTTCTGTAAAGATTTATATTTTACAGTGATGTATATGTGTGCTACTAACAAATCTGCAGGTGTTAAAAAGTTTCAACTTTATTAACTGAAACTTTGAAGGCAAGCTGTATCACCTGGTTGCTTACCTGTTTAGTTTGTTTAATGTTGAGAAGGGCTTATGTCTGTTCCATGTACATTTTAATCCATTCACTATACCTAAATTGTCCACTTAAGGGTCGCAAGGACTAGATTTTTTTATTTCCTAGCAAAAAAAAGAGTCCAAAGCAGGATGCCAGTCTATTGCAGGACACACACACACACACACACACACACACACACACACACACACACACACACACACACACACACACACACACACAACTAGGGGTAGTGCAGTATCTGTAGTTTATAGATCCATAGGTTCATAGATTAGTGTAGGATAACGTCCCTTGTGGGCCATTATAAGCCTAGCCATTTACGCCATGTGAGAATCAAACCCTGCACCTTTTGTCTGCAAGGTAAGTACCTTAACCAATATGTCAACCTTCCACCTCTGGCAGTATGTCTCTGGAGTGTGGCACAGAACTAGAGACCCTTACTAAAGCACATGCAAACACAGGGAGAAAATGCAGACTCCAAACTAAGAACCTTTCTATTTCTTAATAATGTCCTAGAATACCATACTAATTTAAATTAAACTTTCATAAGGTCCACGTATATACACAGATGTTGTAACTAGCCCAAGCACAGCTTCCTCCATTGCCATGACCCACCCTTTTCTTACAGCCTTGAATCTCTCCAGTAACCTACTTTGTGCCACTGCTTCAATGAAGCTATTACCTTTTCCTTGAAATACCACTCCTTGAAACATTACTTGAATTTTTTTCTTTCAATTGCCACCAGTCTGTCTTTCTTTCCTTGCTGTATCTTGAATAGAAAGTCAGGTGCATTAAATGATTCAAAAACATTATTCTGTGTTTCATTCTCCATAGAAACAACAATAGGAACACCTTTAGCAAAATGAACATTAATAAACTTGTTTGTGCAGGCTTAAAAGGATGCATCACATCCATATCTTGATGTTTACTACACAGTCATTTAGGTCAGGATTTATAGGAATGCACTATATTCCTGAATTGTGGCTACGCAGCATACTGGGGATACACTGCAGTGTAAAGAATGCTCAAGTAACCAAATGAGGACAGACAGAATGCTCAGGTAACCAAATGGGGACAGACTGCACATCCAAGTACATAGCTGTGCCCCACTGTGAAAAGCAGAGCAATGCAGAAAAAACATTGTGGGCAGTTATGATTTTCAGCCTGCCGTGGTAGGCTACTTTGCCAATGGACTAAAAAAAAAGGTCACCTTATCACAGTAGAAAGACATCCATGTGAGGGGTGTCTAGTCCTTCCACTTTCACAGAGCAAATTAGCCACAGAACATGATTATGTAGTGATGCCCCGTCCCTGTCACAGTTTCATAGTGGCACCCATCTCTGACACAAAAGGACATCATCTATGATACAGCGTACCCCTGACTGCACAACTCCATTCTGTGCCTTTGGTGCCATGCAGGTTGTGATGGCAGCCACATATCATTGTGTCTCTTGACACCTGTACAAGTGCTAATAATTGTGAGCCTCTTGTGTAGTTCATGTGCAGATGCCTGGTGCAGAATGTGACTTCACCATGCACTGCCCAGTATACACTTTAACATCCTGATTGTTCTGTGAGACATTGCAATCTCACTCTGTGTTTGCCAGTGCACTTAGGGCTGAACTAGATGTTGCCATTTCACTTGAGCTGTAGTCAGTGTGCTGTGCCCATCACTGTTTTGGGGGGAGGGGGGTACAGTAGCTGCTCACTGACTGTCAGACTCACTGTCATTTTTTTAATTATCTCAGTATGGTGGGTGCGACTAAAATGGGTTCATGGGTTTGATGGATGAATGGCCTGTATACTTTCTTGTAATCATATTATGTAGTATACAGAATGCATGCTGTGGCAGGGGCATACAGCAGTAACCCACCCTTAAATGTATCTAGGTATCATAACCATCTTTTCAGCAGGGCAAGCACAAGCTCAGTTGATGTACTGTGTCTGTGCATGGACAGTATTATTCTGAATTTCACTGATGCTGTGCGGGTTTCTTACAGTTGTCATCAACCAGGGCTAAAGCGGGTATTCTGTATCACCTGATATGCAGTACTAGCATACGGGGGAATATGAGACATATACACACCATCGTTGGCCTATATAACTAGCTGCAGATGCCCTAGCAGTCTCAGTCTACATGCTCATCAGTAGGTCCATAATTGAATCCCAAGTTCCCAAAATCTGTAAGCAAACTTACTTATCCCGTCATAAAGGTGGCAGTTCTAATACTCTTAGTTCAGACCAATTGCCATAACATCTCCTCAATCAGATATATTGGAAACGTTTTCAGTCAAAATTACTACAGTACCCTTTAGACTAAGACCTAAATACAGCACAGCTGCTGTGGTATCTTTCCTAAATACCATCAATTTGCATGGTACTAACAATCTTTTTTGTTTATGCTACCTTTATTGATGTGTCAAAGGCATTTGACACATTATCTCATTCTAAACTACATAAGATTACCACTTGTAACCTCCCTACTAACACTGTCAAACAGTTCCACAGCTAAGTAACAGAATGCAGTATCTCAAGTGGCAAACAGCATTCTCTTCCATCCTTTCTGTTAAATATGTGTTCCTCAAGACTCTAAACTGGGCCCATTGCTGTTAAAAATATTTGCCAGTGATCTACATAACAATTCTGGCCCCTTTCTCACTTATTCAGTATGCAGACGACTCCACCTTTGTTTGCTTTTTCGCATCGATTAATAAACTGCAAACCAAAACCTAGGAATCATACTCCTCACTCGAACTCTGGCTACAACTACATGATCTAATGTTGTTGTCTTTCGGCTTTTCCCGGTTAGGGGTCGCCACAGCGGAACTCCGGTCCTATGATGATTGGCAGTAAATTTTCACGAATGCTGAGGTGCCAGCTTGACGTTCAATGCTAAAAAGGCAAAAGCTATGTTGTTCCTACATAGATCCAGTCATCTCACTCATATTGATTGTTCCATTACCTCTTCCAATAGTGTTATCCTGGTTATTGTTCTAAATATCAAACTCTGTGAAGTTACTCTGGGCATTAAATTAAAATTTGACATATAGCCAATGTTGTTAGAAAAATCATCAAAGGGGGTGTGGCCAAGATGGCTAACTGAGAGCAGTAAGTGGTGAAAGCTCTGTGACTGAAAACTTTTCTTTGACAGAAAATACCATCAAAAATTAAAATCTGGAGGGACTTTTTGGCTAATTTTATTCATTACTAGTCAGAGAAAAGATGGATAGCTTCAGGTTTTTCAAAAGTTGTAACTTTCCTGTCAGAATTTCAACTCCTTGGTTAAGAGAGAAGAGACTTCATCATGAGCCAGTCAAGAAATGGTACTTGGGATTCTTGTATTAAAAAGGCACCCAGTCAATAATATCTAGTATACAGGATGCATTACTTACAAATGACAAACTGGATACCAAAATAAAAAGTTTCAAAGAAGAGACCAGAAAGAAGATGGAACATTTAGAAATTCTTATGAAGAAACAAAGTGTACAAATCAGCAGTATGGAAAAAGCTTTAAATGATTATGAAGGGAGAATAACTGAAGATATGTCTCAGACTGAATTTATTTTAAAACAAAATAATAAGCTCATAGATAAAGTTGATGATTTAGAAAATAGGCTGAGTCAAAATAACATTCAAATTTATGGTATACCTGAATAGTATGAGGGAGGCAATATAATAATCTTCTTAACAACCTGGCTACATAAAACATTAAATCTGCCTGAAACTTTATCTTTTGGAATTGAAAGGGCACATAGATCCCTGTGAGCACATTCAAAGAAGGAAAAACTCACCACCATGTTCAATTATAGTTACGTTTTTGCCTAGTTTAGAAAAAGATCAAATATTAAAAACATCATGGTCTAGCCCACCTATTAAAATAAGTGAATATGCAGTCAGATTTGATAATGGTTGTTCCAGTAAAGTGAAGAGTAAAAGCAAATCCTGTTTACAACTGATCAAGGAACTTAAAAACAACAATATTAAAGCCACTTTGGTGTTTCCAGCAAAGATCAAATTATTTATTTCTGAAGGAACCAAAATATTTGACGTCCTGGAGGAAGTATCCACTTTTGTTAACAGCAATATAATCTTTAATAATCCTGAAGAAATGGAGTGGAACAGTATATCTATTGAGAGACTGAGTGAGCTGAATTTCTAGAAAACTGCTTCTAAAATTAAAAAGCTTAAAAACAAGTGACTTTTATTCTCTGCATAATTTTATTTTCTGAAACAATAGAGTTGCCCTTTAAGTAAAAGGTTTGTACTGGACTTTAAGCTTCAAAACAAAGTGTGTATTTATATTAAGCTAAAACATTTTTCATGATGAGGAATATAAATGGTTGGTTTTACTGTTATCCTATATTTACAGTGAAAGACAACATATTCCATTTAACTAAACGTATATGTGTATTTCTAAATGTTAAACAAATGCTTTCGTAAGAGAATGTTATTAAATTATAAGGAATAGAATTGGTAACTTTAAGACTATGTAACTTAATAATTTTATTGTATTTAACTTTGCTTAGTATGTGCAATACAATACAATATAGACTGTAAATTTATATATTTTCTGACTCTGTAGAAATAGCAAGATATTCTCTTTGGCCTCAGTAATGTACATATTTTTATGAAATAGATTAATAAGCTAAAAAGTAATATTTTTGATATTTGCTATGTTAAGAGTGTTGCACAATTTTGAGATATAGACACTTGTACTTTAAAAATTAGTTCAGGGCTTTTGTTAGATCTATAAAATGTGTGCAGCGATTTTCCTTTTGTATAATAGTTTAGTATAAGATTACCTGTCACCTGTAGGTTTACAGATATCTTTATCTCTTTAGGTCCCACTTCCTTCTCCTTTTATATAAAGATTTAGTTATAATAATGTGGAATGAGTAAATAATTTAGGAATATTTAATGGATAATTACATAATCGGTATATATTACACTTTTTGTTGGAGTAATAGTTGTGATTAATAGAAGAGGCTTATTAAACTTTTATGCAGTAATGGAGGAATCATTTTAAATGGCAAAATAATGGTCTCATTATTTTGACGTGTGTGTACACATATATATATATATATATATATATATGTGTGTGTGTGTATGTATACACACATATATATATATATGTGTATGTATACATATATATATATATATATATATATATATATGTGTGTGTGTGTGTGTGTGTATGTATACATATATATATATATATATATATATATATATATATATATATATGTATGTATATATATATATATAGTACTAATTGTTTGTAAGTCACGGTAGCCTTTGGATAGTTTTTTGATGAATTTGTAGGTATGTGTCTGTAGAGAGACTGCATAGTAGTTTGTCTATTTAATAGGCAAACTAGGAACTTTGGTATCTATGGTGGGTTGTGTTCTATTAGCAATATATAATGTTATAGTTGTAGACTTGTCTTTATTTATGAGTTTTGTAGTTTAGTTAATAGAAAGGAAGAATGTAAAAAAATGTTGAATGTTAAGATAGTGTTGGAGGAATTCATTAGAGTCTAATATATAATTAAATTAATATGGTGAATTAATATGTGTTATTCTCTTTTAAAAAATCTTTTTAAATACACAGTATGGATAATTTTATTCTATTACCTATTAATGTAAACATATTAAATGGCAAAAAAAGGAAAATGTTAATGAAATATCTAAAATTAAATAGAGGAGACATTATATTCTTGTAAGAGATAAAGATATATAATATTTAAATAACTTGGGTTATGAAATGTTAGCATCTGCTTCTTTTAACAAAAAGAGGAGAGGAACTGCTATACTTTGGAGAAAATCTGCTGTAATGCCTAAAGTCATGAAATCCATTAGTGATCCCACAGGAATGTATACATTTGTAGTAATTAAATTTAGTGGCAAACTCTATACAACAGCTAATTTTACTGGATCCCTGGAATAGTTGTAAGAGTAAGTAAAGATCACTTAAGCTTAAGACATTGGAAAGGTAGTTTAATTTTAGCAGAAACTACATATCTAGTATAGAGGATACAAGTGAGCAGAAGAAAGCTAAAATACTGCCATCAGCTAAAGCAGTAAACAAATGGATTATAGGTTCATAGGTTCATACTAGGCTATCTGCCCAAGGGCATTTATAAGCCTAGCCCATAGTTATGTGGCTTTCGCCACCCCTTTAGTTTGAATAAAAACTATGCCTATCATTTTTCTGTGCCTCTGTCAAGCAGTGACACTGAAGTAATCCCTGGGGTATATCTGCGATCTCCCATCCATTGGTCAAGATTCCTCTTGAACAAGGCCAGCGAGGTGCTCTGCCTCACATGTACCGGGATTTTGTTCCACAGCATAGGAGTCTCTGGGTGATGAATCTGTCCCTCCAGCACGTTCTATTTATAACCGTGTCAAGGTTTAAGTCTCCCGCCTTGTGGTTCTGAGGGATCTAGATTTTTGAGGTGAAGCATATTCATCAAATCTGGGTTTGACATGGCCTTATATGTCAGGCACAGGTCACCTCTGAGCAAGCGGTATGAGACTGAATAAAGCTGGAGTTCTTTCAGTCGGGCAGCATAAGACATATTTTTGAGACCCTTTATCCTTTTGGTGAGGAACTTTTGGGGCCTTTCAAGCTGCATCAGGTGTCTGGTCAGATACATTCGAGCGGGGCATTGTACTCAATCATAGGTCTAATGAGTGATGAGTACAGGGGACGATGACCTCCCTTGATCTAGATGTGAATCCCTTCATGATCAGGTGGGCGATATAGAAGGTTTTCCTAACTACTTTAGCAACATGAGTGTCAAACGAAGACTACTGTCAACTTGGGTCCCCAGATCCCTGATGACTTTTCTGTGCTCAGTGGATTGTCACCTATATGGTAGCTAGGGGTAACCTTGTTTTTCCCGAAGGGTATGACTATGCATTTTTGGCGTTTAACTTCAGGCCATGGCTCTGGCACCAGTTATCCGTTTCTGTGAGGCCCTTCTGGAGGATATCTGTGTCAGATGTGTTTTCGACTATGGCCCAGTTTGCAGTCATCTGCAAACTTTGTCAGCCATAACCCTCCTGTGTTTGCTTGTACTTCAGAAAAGTAGATGCCGAACAAGAGTGGACCCAGGACTGAGCCCTGTGGGACACCACTTGTGACAGGCTTTGAGTCTGACATGGCTCCAGCAACTCTGACCCTGTGGGTTCTGTCGCTAGCCAGTTTGCAACCCATCTTGTGATGTATGGGTTTACATTCAAGCTGATGAGTTTTTCGATGATACCTGAGTGGGGTATTGTGTCAAGGCCTTTGCCAGGTCGAGGTAGGCTGTATGGACTGCCTTTCCCTCATCAATGGCCTTGGTGACTGTCTTGAAAAAGTCAACCAAGTTTAAGAGGCAGGATCTGCCTTTGACAAAGCCAAACTGGGTTGGATCCAAAGTCTGCAAGTTCCCTATGTCTTTATTTATGAGTTCCATTATGATCCTCTCCATGGCTTTGCAGATAAGGCTTGTCAAGCTAATGGGCGGTAATTTCCAGGGTCTGTGGAGGCACCGCCCTTATGAAGTGGGACCACAGTCGCCACTCCTTGGATCCTGAGGTGAGGCTAAGATTAAACAGCTGTCCTAACTGTGGGTTTAATTCCTCGTTGAGTTCATGAAGCACACAGCCGGGACACCATCCGTCCCATGGATGCTGTGTTTTTGCCTTAGTGAGGGCAGTTCTCACCTTGGAGATGTTTGGGGCTACAATCCTCTGGAATAGATATCTCTCCTTTTGGGGGGGAGGGGGGGGGAGAAGTTTGCACTGAACCTGTCAGCCAGTATGTTAGCAATGTGTGTAGGTTCAGTAATTTTCACATCATTTTGAACTAATTCTGAGCATATCTGGGAGTTTCCTCCTAGGTTTCTAACATAGCTAAAGAAGGCCTTATGATTGTCTTTAGAGTCCTTGGCGATTTTTCTCTCAAAATTTGCCTTGGATGATTTTATGAGAGCTCTTAGTTTTTTACTTATAATGATCAAAGGTGTCTTACCTTTCAAGGATTTTGCTCTATCTTGTAGTAGCTTCCTCCTTTTGTTGTAGAGCTTGTTTATGGCTGGGGTCCACCAGACTGGACGCTTGCCTTTGGTACAGAGAGTCTTAGTTTTGTTTGGGATTGCCTGATCCATGCAGTCCTGTAGGTGCTGGTAGAAGGCATTTGTAAGTGATTCAGCGGTTTGAGTAATGTTTACCACTGGCTCAGGGGCCTTAAAGGAGACCACACTAGTTTTAGAAGTGTGAAATCGGCTTTTGAGAAGTTTTTCACTGTGGTCTTTTTGTTTCAGGTGGGGCGGGATGAGGACCTCCAGCGAGATTAGTTTATGATCTGATCTCACCAGTGAGGGGTATACTTCCGGTGTTGAACATTTTGATCCCATGTTCGTGATGATGAGATCAAGTATGTTTTCACCTCTTGTGGGGATGGTGACTAGTTGTTCCATGGCATTTGAGTTTATGAACTCCAGGAATCTTTGGGTTAGAGTGTTCGGGCTTGAGTAGTGTTCCCAGTCTATATTAGGGTAGTTGAAGTCACCTAGTATGATGGTGTTTGGAGATACATTTATCCTCCAATGTTTTCAGGAAGGCCATGTGAGGTTCCTGAGTTTGAGAGGGTGGCCTGTAACATGCTACAAATTGCAGAGCAGTCTTGCCTATGGTTAATTGCACCTGGATGGTCTCCGATGCATCGTGCCACCAACCTTGAGGTGTGGGTGTCCTTTATGAATATGGACACCCCCTCCTTTCTTGGTGTTGTCCGGATTTTGGGGCGGAACGTATGATATGAGGTGAAACCTGTTAGTGCTGGGGTGCTCTCAGGAGCCTTGAACCAGGTTTCTGTCACAGCACAGACATCGATGTTCTCCATATTGAGAAGGGCCTCGAGTGCGTGCATCTTGAGATTGAGACTTCTGGCATTGAGCAGCATTACCCTTAGTTTTTTCCTTTTGGTGTTCTAGGGTGGTAGGTTTAGAATTTGAGCCTTGCCTAAAAAGGCACTATGGGGTGGCAAGAGCCTTTGCCAATATCCGGAAGCCCAGGGTGACAGGTGCAAGCCTGGCTTGTCCAGCATGTCATCCCAGGCAGACAGACATTGGATCCCCTTTGAATGACACCAGAATTTAAGCCAATTATTAAAGCTGATCATCTTATCACTGTATTGTGGCATCATTCTAGGTGAAGGTAGGATACTGCTCAAGGTCAGGGTCATACCTGCCTGGGCTACAAAATCAGAGAGCTCCTTTTCATGTAGTCCAAGGAGAGTGCGTCTCAGGTCGTTGACACGGCGTGGACAATGACTGAGTCGTACCTGCTGTTGAGAGACCTGAGTGCTTGCGTTATGTGGCTGATTCTAGCCCGACAGGCAGCTTACTGTGACCTTCTCCTTACTCAGTCTGGTGAGCGGACGCCAGTATGCCTGACTATGGAATCACCAATGACAAGTGTGTCTGGCATTTTGTTTGGCCTTAAGGGCTGTGACTGTTTGACACTCTGTGTGGTCTATGTGTTGCATGTGTTGGGTCGTGAGGTGGTAGTTGTTTGGGTGTCTGCTTTGGTGGCCTCTGCTGTTTTGGTAAATTTTTGACCAGAGCCTCCGAGTATGTCTTTGTGTGAGTATGTGTATGATTTGAAGTTGTGATGGTACCATGTGTGACTGGGTATGTATTGTGTGTGGTTGCCTTCTCCTCCTGTCTGGTCTTGCCAGTCCTATGTTGAGAGAGCTCAGCCTCCAGTTTGGCCGTATAGTTGCATCTCTCGCATGTATTTGTGTTTTGTGGGAGAAGGAGAGGATTGTCTGTGTACATGAGGCAATTGTAACATTGCCTCAATATTCCCAGGTTCACCAGTTGAGCTGGAGAGGACACTAGCAACTGATCCCTCGACATACTAGAAGTAGTAGATAAAGAACTTTCAAAGGACTCCGGGGGAAGTGGGTTTTGGGCTGGTGGGGTACTATCTATAATAAGAGTGCTTTATCAAGGTGCAAGTACTGTAGGAGTAAGTGCTAGGCTTTACAGATAGAGAATAGTCTACTTGGGAATCACTAATAATTTGGTTGATTAGTAAAAGGAGAAGCTAAGTCATTGTTCTTCACTCATTATTATGCACGTGGGACACAAACTGGAATTGAATAGGACTTACAACTATAGATTTACTTAATAAAGTTAATTATTTAAAAAATATTCTTTGTCCTTTATCTGATCACTAAGTATTAATATATTAATGGATATAAGGACATTTCAGATTATTTGTAGAATCCCAGTATATATGATGAAATTAAAAGAACTTAAGAGTTACCTTAAGGAACAAATCGAGAATTTTTTTATCTTTGAATGATGATGATCTGGTTAGTAAAGTCATATTATGGGACTCCTTAAAATGTATACTAAAGATAGAATGGGGTAAATGGGCTAATAATAAAATGAAAGAGTAGGATAAAGCGTTTTTAGAAATACAAAATGAGATGCACAAAGTGAGGTTTGAACAACCAACAAAAATTAGATAATACTGAAGTCATTAAAAATTTAGTGACAAAATATCAAACCGTTTCAATGCATAAAGTGGAGATAGCTTTAGAAAAAAATAAAATTACACAGTTATGTGATGGCTTAAAAATCCACATAGATTAGCTAATAGAAGTAAAACATTAAGCAAAAAGGCCCAAATCAATAATATCCAAAATCTTTACACTAATAAGCTTACTTCAGACATGCAGGACATGGTTAATCTATTTAAAAAAATTCCATGAGGATCTTAATAAAGATAAAAATAATCCTATTGATTACAAAATTGACAAGAATGTAAAGAAAAATGTTACTAATAAAATTAATGACCAACGAATATCTCTGTTGAATAAGCCTATTACCCTAAGAGAAATTAAAAAGCTTTAAGAGCTTCGGGGTTAGATGATTTAAGCATGGAATTATATAGTCTGCTACCGCTAAATATTTTAGACTTACTGAGTGATGTTTTTAGGATAATTCAGAGTGGGAAAATGAATTCCTCCCTCATGGAAATGTTCTTTAATCTCACCTATACTTAAAGAAAGGATAATAAGTTAATTTCCTCATATAGATCTGTTTCATTATTTAATGTAGACTTTAAACTATGTACTTCCATGTTGGCTACAAGATTAAGAGCTATAGTAGATTAATTGATAAAGATCAAACAGGATTTGTAGTCAATAAATTAACGTATGATAATATAAAAAGGGTAGTAACTATCTTAGATTTAGCAAAGGAATGAACAAGAAATTGGCCCTAATTAGCTTAGATATCAAAAGAGCTTTTGATTCTGTAGATTGGAACTACTGATTTAAAACTTTAGAAGCATTTGCATTTCTAGAATAATTTATTAGAATATTAAAAAAAGTGTGTAGAGACTACACAGAATATGTTAAAATTGGATCTTATATTTCACAAGGATTCAATTTAAACAAAGTCACAAAGTAAGGGTGTCCCTTGTCCTGTCTATTTGCATTACTTATCAAACCCTTAGCTAACAAGACAAGAAGCAATGAAAGAATTTATGGATGCTCAATTAACATGGATTGTCAGTGTAAAATACAGCTTTTTTGCAGATATTTTACTAAGTAAAGGAGAGTAAAATCATTGAATCAAACAGATGAGGAAATTGAAAAGTTTCAAGAAGTATTGCTGTGGAAATTTAATCATAAAAGTGGAACTTTAGTGTTAAATCAGTTACTAGATAGTAAGTTTAAAGAAAAATATAAATATATATTGGAAAGGAAAATAACTAAAATATCTAGGAATAAAAATCTATCAATATGTGAGCAAGGTTATTAATAATAATTTTGAAAAAATAATTGAAGTGTTGCTTCTTATTAAAAATAGAATTAATGTTTTTTTTTAACTTTTTAGGATAGATTAGAACTTATTAAAATTATTATATTACCCAAGATTTTATATATATATTTATATATATATATATATATATATATATATATATATATATAGATATAGTTTACTATCAAAATTATGAAGTATTCGAACAACATATGTTTGAATACTTCATAGTTCGGCAGGTTATGTGAGTGAATGTTATTATTGCGAATGGACTGTGCATTTGCAGTTATACCGTTTGCTCATGTAAGAGGATTGCGGTACAGTGTGGTTAGGGAAATACATCCCTTTCCTCACTGTAGTGCGATCTCGGAGTTGGAATATTAAGTTAGGGGTTTGTGCAGGGGCTTGCCCCCTGCATAAATTTGAGTTTAGGATTTTTAGGTAGGGAGTTAAGGGAAGGGTGGGGGTGCTGTTGATTGTCGAAAATGTCGCTCGCGACATTTTCGATAATTAACAGCTGTTTTCGATATTAGGTACATACGAAATGAAACACTTCGCTAATACGTACACATTTTATTTTGACTGTCGACTTATTGATAGTAAACCTATATATATATATTTATATATATATATATATATATATATATGTATATATATATATATATATATATATATATATAGATTTAGATATTGTTGCATTCAGTAGTTCTAATAACTGACAAAAACTTTTAAAGAAAATGGAAAAAAATGTTAACTTCATTTTATGGTGTCATAAAAAGCAGAGAATTGCTTATAGAAATCTTATACGATTATGGGAGTACGGTGGCATTAGCTTCCCAGATGTAGAATGTTATTCACTTGCTGCAGATTTTAAATCTATTATACTCTGGATGATCTCAACCTATATTATTCAATTGAAAACCATTCAGGAGCAGATTATACTAAATTCTTATAAGTTTATCAAATGTGATAAATTAGAAATATGTAATAATCCTTTCATCTGGTTAATAAAGTTTACCTTAGAAGGAAATTCATTTCTGTCATTAGACTCTGTGTATATGAAATCAGTTCTTAAAACAGTTAAGAAATATGTTTTTAAAACTCCATTTATAATAAAATGGAAATTGTTGTGCTTTCCCTTTGCGCACACCTCTAGATTTAAGGAAACTCAAAACAATATTAACATGAATTTACTAAAAAGGACTAGATAAGTATTATGGTCTGATTGCTTTGAGAAAGGAAAAGCTAAGTCACCAGCATATTTAATGAAAGATTATAAGTTGGATAAATCTGCTAGCCAGTTAATATTATCCATCAGTAAGAAGTTAAATGAATTTGTAGACAATACAAATGAAGAAGAACAGAACACTATTCCCCCGTTATGTGAATGCTAAAATTGAAGGTAAATTGACCTACAAAGGAAGCTTATTCAAGTTATATAAGTTAGTTATAAGTAAAAATAATAAATAATACATTTGACGCAACATTTTGGAACATCTTAGACAGTAGTGTTCTGAGTGACTCAATAGATGTTAAGAATAAAACTTTTACTTAAACCAGTTAGTCAAATGTCTTCAAGTATATACTAGGAAGTTTATTTTTTTGTAGGATCATATACAAAAACTGTTTGTTATTCCCTTTAAAATATCTAAGTTTAATAAAATTACTTCTTCAGTTTGTTGGAGATGTAATAAAGTTGTAAAAGCTGGTTGGAGGTACATGTTTATAGAGTGTGAAAAATTAAATGTATATTAGAATGAGATAAGTATGTTTTTAAGGGGTTATGGTCTGATAATTATTCTTTAACTAGATCAGTAATATTAATGAATGTTCTGCTTCCTTTATCTGTAAAAGCCAAACAACAAAATATCTTCTGGAGTTTACTGGCAAGAGCTAGAAAAATTATTACAAAAAACAGGAAATTGAACTCAGTTCCTACATTCAAATACATTTTTAATTTAATAACAATACTATGTAAAACTGAAAAATAAGTAATAAGAATAAGATCTATAAATCATAGTAGGACTTTTAGTGGTTGGGATAGCCTTAATATGTTGCTATTGAAATACCAAGACTCTTTTTGTTAGTTGTATAAGATTGCTTTGATGATTCAATGTATTCATAACATTGTAAAACAGTATGAGATGTTGAATTTCTTCCTTTATATATATATATATATATATATATATATATATATATATATATATATATATATATATATATATATATATATATAATGTGTATATATATATATATATATATATATAGTAGATATATTAAATTAATATTTTTTTTCTTAAAAATCATCAAAAACTTGGTACATTATACAGAATCAAAACCTGTATTTCAAAACAAGTGCTTAAGGCTACAGCCAGTGTTACCTCTTACCTAGTCTGCTCCAAGCTTCATACTACTTGCAAAAAAGACTAGAGAATTGCTGCAATAAAACCGCAACATTTGCTTCCAGTCTCCTTAGCATAAATCACTACATTGCTCTACATAGAAAACAACTGGATGTTATTTTCCAGCTATCGTATACACCCAAATGAAGACAGCCTACTCTCTTCTGCATCAACCACCCAAATGGCCTTCCTTAATTTCACTGATAAAGTGGTAGTGTCCCTCAGAAGAACTCCACTCTGAAGGCAAATTATCTACCAAGACAAGTCCTCAGATATAGTAGAATAATGAAATCACTGTATATAATAAGTTTTGAATCTCTGAAAGGTAGGGCTACAAAAAATCCAGTGAAGTGACGATTTATATGAGGAAAGTCATGTCAAACAAATTAACAGAGATTTTAAATAACTACTCCATTATTTACTATAGATTTAAGCTTTACCACAAATGTATAAACAAAGAAAATGAGCTAAAGGCCTTCTATTACTTTAGTTTGTTGCATTGCAGCAACCTTTAAAAGTTTTTCCATTTATAGTAAAATAAAACAGTATATTTATCTGACTGCATAACCAGGGCATGAGGAGGTTGCAAACATGGCCAGTTATGATTTTGAATATAATGCACTTGTAGTTTCATTCTCAGCCTATACAGGTACAGGACTTTTGTTTAAGAACTTTGGGATGCATTCTTATTAAAAACTGTGCTGTTTTTTTTATACTCATTCATCAAACTTGGGGAGAGAATATTGTTTCTGTGCTCACTGAAATGAGAACCAGCTGTTCATTAATAAGGCCCTCTGGCTAATTGCTCCATCAGTTGTAATGCAAAGCATTTATACTGTACTAGTTTCTATCTTTATAGGGTATGCAGGGCTGGAGGGTAGAAGGTGAGAGGGTGGAGAGTAAAGAGAGCTTCATTTTTGTATGACAATTTCATTTACTTCTAGAAGAAGAGTATTGTGATTTACATTAAATTCTAGTAATTTTTCCTATGTTCCAGTTATTATATTATAATTTGTATTTGCATTTTAAAGCATTTATCAACCCGACTTAAACAATGTATTAATTAGGTTGTTAAATGTTATAATTTGTATGTGGCCATTGTAAGATTATTGAACCCATTGAACCCTGTGCTTTGTTGAAGCTTCGTTGACTTGAAAAACTCATGGCCACATATGATCCTGCTAATATCTTGTTAAAAGTCATTAGGCTGTTCTATAAAGGGATATGGGGCAATATGGCTAAATATAAATTACCCTTTGGATTTGATTTTAAATGAAGCCACCATGGACATAGACTTTTAAGGAAATCACAATATTGTCAGATGGGGTCTGTTACTACAATTTGTGAGTGGCAGGTGTTCTGAAACATCACTGGAAAATGTCATTAGATTTCGGGCTGCAATGGAATATCAAGTTTGAAGTTTGTGTACTTAATTTTTAAATGTGCCAATGTCTGTACAGCAATGATAGAAAGTTCAGATATGATGTTGTTAACCGAGCTGGCCTTATATTGAGCTTGCATCAGCCAAAAACTCTTGAGCCAAGATCCTGCCAGAATGCTCTGCTCCCTGTTACCTCAAATCTCGTTTGCCACGTTGCTGTATGGCTGTGTCAAGCCATTCTCTCACAGCTATGTCCTCTTTGTCGCCACCGGAATTCCCGGTGCAGACACTTACGGCTCCGACAGTTTTGTCGCAGCCTTTACCGGCAACATCTCTGCAGGTACAGTCTCCTTCGGCACCGTTGGTGCAATCCCCTTCGGCCCCAAGTTTGATGATACAGTCCTCTACAGTGCAGACACCTTTAGCACTGACATGCTCTTTGGTGCAGTCCTTTTTGGCACCATCATTACCAGTGCAGACACCTTCCTCGATGGCACCATACTCATCGGTGCAGACACTTGCTTTTACAGTGCAGACACCTTCGACTTCTATGGCGCTGCCTTCATCTGCTCAGACTACTTCGACACCATTCTTCTTGGTGCAGTCATCCTCGGTTCTGGGCTCTGCACCACTCGAACTAGCAAGGACCAAGTACGCTCCTTCTTTGGATCTGTTTGTTGGTAGCCAATATAGCCCTTTTCTAGAAAGGCCAGAATCACCTTCAGGTTTCTCCATGAGGTCGACCAGGAGCCTCTCTGAACAAGATGTGTTGCAGCTTGTTGACCAGTTGCTTGTGGCCAGGGGTCTCTCTCAATTGACTAAAGCTATGTTCCCTCTTTCAGGTGAATGTATTCCTCCTTCGACTTCCACGCAAGTATCGAAACCCCTTCCTCCAACAGCAGCTTTCCTCACTCCGACCCTAATAGTGGACCTCATTTTGAAGCCAGGGTCTTCCTTGTGGCCTTCGGTGCACTGGGCATCGAGCAATTCTCAGGCTAGTGGCTGTGCCGTGGGAGAGGGCATTCTTGGTTCCACGCCGATTTTTTTCTGTGACACCCTCCAGGAATCCTCCCTCCCTCACACTCCACAGCCCTCTTGAGACTCCTGGTCTGGGAGTCGGCTCATCGGAGTGGGGTGTGACCCTGGTTCTGAAGTTGTCGTGCTCGGTTCTGGGCTCCCATCCCTTTTTGGGTGGTCCAGCCTTCCAGGCCATCGAGAGGGTGCTTGCCTCTGCTGGCAAACCCCCCCCATGTTGGAGTCCTCTCCCCCCTCTGTGCCACAACTGTCACAAGCCACAACCACCGGGCACAAGGGCCTCAGGTTTCTCCCCCTCAGGAGACCCCCCCCTCTTTGCAGTCTTCCCCAGAACTCCCCACTGAGGAAGTACCTCGCAAGGTTTCATGCAAGAGGATGCACATGGACTCCACTGATGAGTCTTTGACCGAAGATACAAACTTTGATGACGGGGAAGGGTCCCCATGGTCACCCTCTGATGAGGTGTCCTTTGGTGACATCCTCGAGATCCTAAGACAGAGGGGTGACTGGATGCCCGCCAATCCTTCCTCAGAGGAATACATATTCCTGCAGGCCTTTTGTACCCGGCCCCCTTCCTCCTGTGTTACCCCGCCGGCTGATGAGCTTGTCCAGCTGATCGTCCAACATGCATGAAAGGCTGCCGACACCCTGGAAGATATACCGCGAAGGCCTGACAAGATCTTATCTCCCCCAGCTGAGCATCCCAGTTGGTCAAAAGGTCTTCCAGTAAATGCCATGGTGGTGGCGGCTGCAGCCAAGAAAGACTTGGCAGAAGAGAGCCAGACTGTCCATCCGCCCAACAAGGAGTCCCGGTTGATAGACAGATTCGGGAAGCGTGTGTTTGATTCATTGACCTTCGCCATAAGGTTCTTGAACTATTTGGCACACTTTACAAAGCTCCAGAGGGATCTTATCAACCAACTCTCTTAAACCTTGGCAGGAGCTGTTTCTGATCAGGTCCATGACAACTTAGCTTCTCAGATAGCGACCCTAGAATCCTTATCCAATTAATCCATGCATCTTATTTCACACCCAACAGAAGGAGCGGCTAGAGAGGCAGGCACAGGTATAGTCACAAGACGACATGTCTGGATGCTCCTTTCCGGACTCCTTTAAAGCTTCCTTTATGAACGCCCCCATTGAGGCCACTTTGTTTGGCCCTAAAGTTAAAGGTATGCTTGCAAAGTGCAAACAAGATGGCAAGACCCTATCTGCCGTTGGTGTCAGACACTCCACTCCTCAACGATTCTACTCCAGAAATCAGAGGAGCGGGAAGATGTGGCACAGAAAATCACAGGGCTCTTTCTGTGACACACATGCCGAGTTCTCTCCCAGAGGCAAAGGGGGAAACTCCAATGAAAGATGCCGCTTTTAGGGCAGAGGAGGTCCACGAAACCGGGGTTCCAGAGATTCTTTTTCTGGCCAACCGTATCACTTCTCCTGAAGAGTTGCCTGACTGCTCACCTCTGGAAGCAGTCGGGGGGTCGTTTTTCCTTGTACCCCACTGCCTGGCGAAACATAACCACCGACTCTTGGGTACAAAGGATAATATCCAGAGACTATTGCATCCCCTTTCATCTCTGTCCAACCTCATCCAGAGACTTACCTGACATTCCACCCAGTCAGAAGGAAGCAGCAACGCACGAAATCCGACAGCTGGTTCAAAAAAGAGTCATCCAAGTGGTCCCCTCAGACCAGATAGGATCCATTTTTTACTCAGTTTTTTTTCGTGGCAATAAAGGCAGGGGACTGGAGACCAATTCTGGATCTCAGCACACTGAACAAAATTTGTAAAAACAGAGAAATTCCGGATGGTCATGGTTCAGTCTATCCTTCCTCTTCTGGAAGAAGATGATTGGATGTGCTCTGTAGATCTTCAAGATGCGCATTACCATATAAAAATGGACAAGTGCTCAAGAAGGATACCTCTGCTTCCACATAGGAGCCAGTCACTACCAATTTTGAGCACTGCCCTTCTGTCTCTCTACAGCCCCCAGAGTGTTCACCAAATGCATGTCAATGATCATCGCTCACCTGCGACTTCAAGGATTCCAGGCATTTCCATATCTAGACAACTGGCTCCTCACTGCCCCCAACAAGCACCTACTGGAAGAAGCCCTAGACTACACTCTCCTCACAGCACAACACCTGGGAATCACTATAAACTGGGAGAAGTCAGCACAGTCCTTAGAATTCATCGGGGTACTGTTGGACACAAGGAATTGCACAGCATCTCTTCTGGATCACAGACTTCAAAGAATAAAACAACAGGTTCAGCCGCTGCTCTGTCACCACAAATCTTCCGCTCGGTCCATACTCCAACTCTTGGGGTCAATGGCAGCCTCGATCACTATTGTTCCTCTGGCCAGATTCCACATAAGACTTCTCCAGTAGTTGCTCCTCACTGAGTGGTACTCTCTATAACACCCTTTGTCTTTTCAGATAAGTGTAACTCAGTGATGCAAGCAAGATTTGCTCTGGTGGACATCTCGAAACTCCCAACAATGGTCTCGCCCCTTCAGCCCAGAGCCCTTTTGCATATCGGTGTTCTGGAACTGAGTACGGTGCTACTAGCATTGCAAGCATTCCATTCCATCCTTACGTCAGGGACTATTGCGATCCAATCGGACAACATGTCAGTGGTCTGGTACATCAACAAGCAAGAGGGCACCAGATCTTATCTGTTATTCCAAGAGGCCTTGAGAACATGGCAGTGGGCGATAGCTTCCAACCACTTTCTAATTGCAGCGCACATTCCCGGGAGCTTCAACGTGATAACAGACAAGTTGAACAGGTGCATTCTACAACCTCACGAGTGGTCCCTCAACCCTGTGATAGCAACAAATATTTTCAACCACTGGGGCCAGCCTTGCTGCAACCTATTCGCCTCACCAACCAACTACAAGTGCAGCAACTATTTTGCCCTTATCCCCCCTCGGGGACAGTCACCGAGAGACGCTGTAGTCCACGCTTGGCCCTCGGGTCTACTTGATACTTATCCTCCTGCATGGCAGTTGAAAAGCAAAGTGGTCCTCATTGCTCCATATTGGCCTCAACAAGTCTGGTTCCCCTTCCTCTGGCCCACCTGCTAGAGCAACCATGGATTCTCAATCTATCCCAAACATTGATCTCCCATCTGCAGGGTCTGACTCACCCCAATCTAACAACCCTGAAGTTGACAGCTTGGTTTCTCCACTTCCAGTGATTGCCAGGCAAGATATCCTCTCATCCCCGGTGTGCAATATTCTTATCGCATCTCATAAATCGTCCACCTGACTAATCTA
Source organism: Protopterus annectens (assembly GCF_019279795.1). NCBI lineage: Eukaryota > Metazoa > Chordata > Ceratodontiformes > Protopteridae > Protopterus > Protopterus annectens. The sequence continues at coordinate 620,838,603 of NC_056744.1, forward strand.
TCTCAGTAAATGGAAAAGGTTTTCTTTATGGGCACCTAATAAACAATTATACCCTTTGTCAGCTCCAGCTTCAGTGGTTCTGGATTACTTATCACATCTTTTCCACTCTGGGGTGTCTGCCTCTACTATTCGTGTTCGTTTAGCTGCCATTTCAAATTTCCACATTGGTTTTCAGGATTCTTCACTCATGTCACATAGACTCTGTAAAACTTTTTTGAAGGGGGTTCTTCACCTAAAATCTCCCTTTAGAGAACCAGTACAACCTTGGGATTTGGCCTTGGCCCTACAAGACCTAACAGATCCCCCCTTTGAACCTGTGTCTGCATGTGATTTAAAGTACCTCTCTTGGAAAACTTTGTTTCTGGTTGCAATCACATATGCCTGATATTTGTCAGAACTTCAAGCCTTATGCATCAAACGTCCCTAGCTTATCTTCCATAAGGATAAAGTATCACTGAGAACTAATTCTTCCTTTTTACCAAAAGTGGTGTCAGAGCAGTCTATCAACCAGTCTATTGACCTGTATTTTTTCCTAATCATTCTAACAAGGGAGAGTATTGCCTGCACTCCTTGGATGTTCATAGGCAAATACGTTTTTATCTGGACAGAACAAAATCTACCCGTAAATCAGACCAACTATTTCTGGCCTTTTCTGGGCCAAGGCTAGGTCATCCTGTCTCAAACGTTACACTGGCGTCATGGTTGAGATATTGAATTACCTTTATCTACAATAAGAACAACATTGCCTCACAGAGTGAAAGCACATTCTACAAGGTCTATGGCAACTTCAGCAGCTTTCCATGCTAAGGCTTCCCTCAATGATATTTGCTCAGCTGCGACTTGGGCTGAACCTGATACCTTTATTCTTCATTACAAATTGGACTTGGCCTCCAGAGGTAGAGCTTCTTTTGGCTCCATGGTGCTCAGGAATGTCCTTCCATGAGGGCCACCCAGGGATACAGGTAGCTGGGGAATGTGTCCCATCAGTAAGGAGTGAACGAAGATTAACAACATCAGATAAAGAAGTTATGTCTTACCATAACATTCCATCTGTGTTGTTGATCTTCGTTCATTCATTACTTCCCACCCTCCGTCCCCCATCCAAAGGTTCTTGGTTGGTCTTATGTACTCCTTTTAGGTAGGTCTGTTATGACCAGAGATAGCCTCTACTTTTGTCTATCAACTTGCAAACTCAATCTGAGGTAACAAGCAGCAGAGCATTTTGGGCAGGATCTTGGCTCGAGAGTTTTTGACTGACGCAAACTTGATATAAGGCCGGCTCGGTTCCGAGGATAGAACCGATAACCCATCAGTAATGAATGAACGAAGATCAACAACACAGATGGAACGTTATGGTAAGACATAACTTCTTTTTTTAGTAATGTCTTTCCTAAAATGAATTGCAAATTGAATTGTCGCCAAGTGAATAATGTTAATTCTCAGGGATATTCTTAAAAGTGAAAACATTCCCCCGTATGAAAGGTAAACATATTCACAATCTGATATCATAATAGAATTAGCAGGTGTATGTAAGTTAGCCTGACTGTCAGCAGTAAATTCATGTTACAAATGGTATAGAGATGTTCAGTTAATTTAAAGGGAGTGATTACATCACATTCCACTTTACCATATATTATTCAAAGTAAGTGTGTCAATAGAAGACTGACAACTTATTGAGAGAACGGCTTTTCCTTATTTAGCTTCAGTTATCTAAACTGCAAAAACAGTAGCTGTGAAAACTGTGATATCAAAAAGAAAACAGTATGGAGAAAAAATGGTTGTCAGAAAAATCAGTATATAAATAATGTATTCCTCTCTGTGTTACATTTTGTAAATCATTATATTATTAAGTTTACTGAATAACACCATGTAATTAATTAAGTCTATGTGTAAAACTGAAACTGAAAATCAATTGCAGTATTCTAGGCTATAGTTGTCTTAAATGTTTTAGAATATAACAATGATTTATATATACAAGGGAGCCCTAACATATTTTTTTATAAAATAATGTGTTCAATCTTAATGGAATTAAATCAGTTTGATTCCTAAGAACAATGTTCTGAAAATAGAAAAAACACTGTTGGGTGTCCTCGATCTCCAGTCAGATGAACCTTGTGCGATTAGCTGCTGAATATAAGCTCCGGCTTAGGTTGATTAGCCCTGAATGTGGGATGCTACTTAAATGGAGTGTGAGAATTCCAAGGGCATATAGACTTTATGGACATCTTTAGCAGTATTTTTGCAGAGGTATTTACTTGGCAATTAACCTAAGTTTAACAGTACCTTATTTTAAGCTACTAGTAAAGACTGGTATGGTTTCTTGGTATTAGCTGCAATATGGACACAGGGAGTGAAGTTTGCTGTATGTATTCCCTCTGAGGTATACACTGTCAGTAGTATAAAGACAGTGTTCAGTGGCATTGGGATTAGTATAGCACTATATGAATACTATAGAGTCTTTTTTTTTCTTCTAATCCTTTTCTCCTGTTCATGGTGATGACTTAAAGAGGTCAGCAAAACTACGTGAGGTACTTCATCACCACTCTGTAAACTTCTTAAAGGTATCATGACAGACAAATGGAGGGAGATGCAGCAGATTACAGAGAACTGGATATAACATTAGATAAGGTAAACTTTGAAGAAAGTAGCAGAATGATAGAAGGAATTGGGAACTTCTAATTCTGAAAGGTAAGATTCTGGCAGAGACGGCATTTAACAAAGGCATTGTCTAGTTCATAGGTTCATAGGTTGGTACTAGGCTATCGGCCCTAGGGCCTATACCAGTCTAGCCATAACTATTCCTTGGCTATTTCTTCCCACACTATTTACTTCCCTGGACCCCTGTCTAGCAGGGCGACTGACGTGATCCTCAGGGAGAATTTCCTTTTTCCCATCCAATTGTCAAGGTTCCTTTTGAAAAGGGCCAAGGAGGCGCTCTGCTTGACATGTATGGGTAATCTATTCCAGAGTCTGGGGAATCTCTGGGTCAGGAACCTATCCCTCCAGCATATTTTGTTTTTTGTGATGATAAGGTTTAGATCCCTGGAGCGTGTGGCTCTGAGGGATTGGGATTTCTTTAAGTGTAGCATGTCCAACAGCTCTGGGTTTGACATTGCTTTGTATGTTAATCAGAGATTGCCTTTGAGTAGATGATATGGTGACAGAGTATAGCTGGAGTTTTTTAAGGCGGTCATCATAGGGTATCTGCTTTGGGCCTGTGATTCTTTTAGTGAGGTATTTCTGCGGCCTTTCCTGTTGCTGCAGATGTCTTGAGAGGTACATAATAAATGGGGCGTTGTATTCTATAATGGGTCTAATGAGGGATGAGTACAGTGGGGCAATGACCTCCTTTTTTCTGGATGAAAAGCCCTTAGTGATGAGGTGTGCCACATAGAAAGATTTCCTGACTGTTGTGGCGATGTGGTTATTGAAGGTGAGACCACTGTCCACCTGTGTCCCTAAGTCTCTTATCACACTTTCGATGTTTAGTGTACTGCCACCTATGTGGTAATTCACGGGTACATGTTTTTTCCCAAAGGGGATAACTATACATTTTTGGCATTGAGCTTGAGCCCATGGCTGTGGCACCAAGCATCTGTTTCTGTAAGGCTCTTTTGTAGAGTATCCACATCATTTGGGGTGTTACTACTATAAGTGACCACTTTCATATGTGATTCAGTTAATGAGCATTCCCTGACTGCAGCATATCCCTTCTTCCCCTGCTGTCCAAGAAAATAGTCACTGAAATCCAGTGTGGTTTAAACAAACCTCACAATAAATACACTGCGTAGCAATATGTTTGTTGCATATATTCTATGCAGTTGACAAGAACACAGTGTGTGGAATCTAGGTTAGCTTGTGTACAGCCTAAGTACACAAATCTTATTAATACCAATAGATATACTATAGTATTTAAGTAGTAGTTGTTTCTGCTGCAATAAAATACATCAGCCTCATGTTCTTATTCTGCCTGATATCTCTGAGTGAACAGATATATACATAACACATATATCCGCAGTGAATATATTAAAACAGATTGTAATGCAATGGTGAATAATGGTAGAATAACATGAACTGTCCAAAGACATTATTATTATTATTACTATTACTATTATTTGGAATAAAGCATAACTAATTAGGTTATTTTTATTCACTGTTATAGCCAGCCACTGGGGATGCACAGGCCAGTGCATTTCTTTGTGCCAGTCCCAAGCCTGGATAAATGGGGCGGATTGCGTCAGGAAGGGCATCCAGCATAAAATGTTGCCAAATCATACATGCAGACAACAGTACAGATATACATACCTGATCAGTCGAGGCCCGGGTTAACGACGACTGCCACCAGTACTGTTGGCCAACAGGGTGCTGGTGGAAATTGCCTGAAGGCAGGTAAAGGCTAGGACTGTGATAGTGAGAGTCGGAACTTTGAATGTTGGCAGTATGACTGGTATAGGGAGAGAGCTAGCTGATATGATGGACCAAAGGAAGGTTGGTATATTGTGTGTAGAAGGAGAGCAAGGCTAGGTGTATCGGAGGCGGTTTCAAATTGTTTTATCATGGTGTGGATTGGAGGAGAAATGGCGTAGGCATTATCCTGAAGGAACAGTATGCTAAGAGTGTTTTGGAGGTGAAAAGAGTTGTCGTATAGAGTGATGTTTATGAAGCTGGAAATTGATGGTGTAATGATGAATGTTAGTGCATATGCTCCACAAGTTGGGTGTGCGATGGATAGAAAGAAAAATTTTGGAGTGAGTTGGATGAAGTGGTGATGACTGTACCCAAGGGTGAGAGACTGGTGACTGGAGCAGATTTCAATGGGCATGCTGGTGAAGGGAGCAGAGGGGGTGAGGAAGTGATGGGTAGGTATGGTGTTAAGCAAAGGAATGCAGAAAGTCAGATGGTAGTGGATTTTGCGAAAAGGATGGACATGGCTGTGATGAATACATATTTTAACAAGAGGGAGGAGCATAGGGTGACATACAAGAGTGGAGGAAGATGCACACAGGTGGATTATACCGTATGTAGAAGGGCCAGTCTGAAGGAAACTGGAGACTGTAAGGTGGTGGCAGGGGAAAGTGTAGTTAGGCAGCATAGGATGGTGGTTTGTAGGATGACACTGGTGATCAAGAAGAGGAGGATGAGTGTGAGGGCAGCACCAAGGATCAAATGGTGGAAATTGAAAAAGGGTAATTGTCAGGTGATGTTCAGGGAAGAGTTAAGACAGGCACACTGGGTGGCAGTGAAGAGTTACCGAATAGCTGGGTAACTACAGCAGAGCTAGTAAGAGTGATGGCTAGAAAGGTGCTTGGTGTGACATCTGGAAAGAGGAAGGAGGACAAGGAGACCTGGTGGTGGAATGAATACGTACAGGAGTATATACAGAGGAAGAGGTTGGCAAAGAAGAAGTGGGATTGTCAGAGAGATGAAGAAAGTAGACAAGAGTATAAGGAGATCAGGGGCATGGCAAAGAAAGAGGTGGCGAAGGCTAAGGATAAGGCATATGAAGAGTTGTATAAAAGGTTGGACACTAAGGAGGGAGAAAAGGACCTGTACCGATTGGCTAAACAGAGGGACCAAGCTAGTAAAGATGTGCAGCAGGTAAGGGTGATAAAGGATAATGAGAGAAACGTGCTCACAAGTGAGGAGAGTGTGTTGATGAGCAGATGGAAGGAGTACTTTGAGGGGCTGATGAATGAAGAGAATGAGAGGGAGAGAAGGTTGGTTGATGTGCGGATAGTGAATCATGAAGTGCAGTGGATTAGCAAGCAGGAAGTAAGGATAGCTATGAAGAGGATGAAGAACAGAAAGGCTGTTGGTCCAGATGACATACCTGTGGAAGCATGGAGGTGTTTAGGTGAAATGGCAGTGGAGTTTTTAACTAGATTGTTTAATGAAATCTTGGAAAGTGAGAGGATGCCTGAGAGATGGAGAAAAAGTGTTTTGGTACCGATTTTTAAGAATAAGAGTGATGTGCAGAGCTGTAGTAACTACAGAGGGATTAAATTGATCAGTCACAGTATGAAGTTATGGGAAAGAGTAGTGGAAGCTAGGTTAAGAAGGGAGGTGATGATTAGTGATCAGCAGTATGGTTTCATGCCAGGAAGGAGCACTACAGATGCAATGTTTGCTCTGAGAGTGTTGATGGAGAAGTACAGAGAAGGTCAGAAGGAGTTGCATTGTGTCTTTGTGGATTTAGAGAAAGCATATGACAGGGTGCCTAGAGAGGAGTTGTGGTATTGTATGAGGAAGTCGGGAGTGTCAGAGAAGTATGTAAGAGTGGTACAGGATATGTACGAGGGTAGTGTGACAGCGGTGAGGTCTGCGGTGGGAGTGACGGATGCATTTAAGGTGGAGGTGGGATTACATCAAGGATCAGCTCTGAGCCCTTTCTTATTTGCAATGGTGATGGACAGGTTGACAGACTAGATCAAACAGGAGTCACTATGGACTATGATGTTTGCAGATGACATTGTGATCTGTAGTGAGAGTAGGGAACAGGTGGAGGAGACCCTGGAGAGGTGGAGATATGCTCTAGAGAGAAGAGGAATGAAGGTCAGCAGGACTAAGACAGAATATATGTGTGTGAATGAGAGGGAGGATAGAGGAATAATGCAGATGCAGGGAGTAGAGGTGGCAAAGGTGGATGAGTTCAAATACTTGGGATCAACAGTTCAGAGTAATGGTGAGTGTGGAAGAGAGGTGAAGAAGAGAGTGTACAGGCAGGATGAGTATGGGAGAGGTGAAGAAGAGAGAGTACAGGCAGGATGGAGTGGGTGGAGAAGAGTGTCAGGAGTGATTTGTGACAGATGAGTACCAGTAAGAGTGAAAGGGAAAGTCTACAAGAGGGTAGTGAGACCAGCTATGTTATATGGGTTGGAGACAGTGGCATTGACAAAAAGGCAGGAGTTAGAGCTTGACATGGCAGAGTTGAAGATGTTAAGATTTGCATTGGGTGTGACAAGGATGGACAGGATTAGGAATAAATATATTAGATGGTCAGCCCAGGTTGGAAGGTTTGGAGACAAAGCCAGAGAGGCAAGATTACATGGGTTTGGACATGTGCTGAGGAGGGATGCAGAATATATTGGGAAAAAGATGCTAAGGATGAAGCTGCCAGGTAACAGGAAAAGAGGAAGGCCTAAGATAAGGTTTATGGATATGGTGAGAGAGGACATGCAGTGGTAGGTGTGACAGAGCAAGATGCAGATGAGAGGAAGAAATGGAAGCAGTTGATCTGCTATGGCGACCCCTAATGGGAGCAGCCGAAAGAAGAAGTTATAGCATAACAGGTTGTCACTAAAGTGGTTATATTACAGGTGTTTTTATCTGAAGGGAGGAAGAAACACCAGAGGTTTCATACAGCATTAACTATGATTATGTTCTTTCTGTACAATTCTTATCTAAATAACTGGTTTGCCATTTGGGTTATTCTGTGTTAGAATATTTTGCTATCAACTGTGACCATGATATTTTAGACCACTAGCTTGTGATGCCGTTTTAACAACAAAGTGCTTCTTGTGCATTTCTGACTTTGCCTTTTTTTTCCTTTAACATTATACTGGCAGGTTGTGTATATGGCTGTCAGTCATACCTCTGAACTGTACAAATGATCTCAGAATGGCCAGATTTTGCCTCATATTTCTGGTATGTTCTTCACAAAATTTGTGATTTTCTGGCAAATCACTGGGATGATCTGAGGACTGAAGTCACTAAATAATGATATACATTTGTGTTTTAGACTTCATATCCTTCATAAAAATATATGCTAAGACAAATCCTGTTATCCTAGCAACTTTCAAAATTTATGAGAGAAATATTTAAAATCTGTCCCTATTTTGAGGCCTTTGTCCTTCCATTCTGTCAGGATTTATCTAGATTTTTGCGCTAAGAGTTTGAGAGATATGCTGACAGTAGTTGTGAAGTGCTTTGCAATCAAACACTTTGTGAGACAGTATTGCCTTCTGTACTTGTATTGTTTGTTTCATTATGGAGACACATCTCAAAAGTAGATGCATTTAGGAATTTGCATATCATGAAATAGTTTAAGCCGAATGTTCCAGGTGCTACTTTCAGTCGAGTTCTGCAAGTGCAGCATTCTGTCATCGGTCCATCATGGAGTGCAGTGATGAGCATTATGTTTGCATAACTTGCACCACTATTGACGACTAATTTTGTCTGTAGCTAGTAGTCTGTCTACTGTAGAAGTATTGGAATGACATACTGTAACAACCTTTTATTTATAACTGACACAAGGTACCAGATATTTATGGGTCTTGGCTGGTAAACTGACCTTAACCAAATTAATTGTGGAACATTTGTTAAGTTTAGTACTTCTGCTACACATTTGTTAGTATTGTGGTTATGAACTGTGCTGGTATGTTGACTTGGGTGTTATCTGGCTGCTAAAAGTGCAAAACTTTCAGATATGGGAGTGGTTATTTAGTTTATGCATTGAGCAGAGCGTTTGGAATTACCTCAAATTCATTGATCTGGTTTTTGGTGATGAGACAAAAAAATAGTTTAAACAATATGAAAAAAATGTATCCAGTTTGAATAATGTGGCCTGAAAGTAAAGAGTGAGTTATGTATGACTTGTGACCAGAACCCCTTCCTTGCAAGGAAAAGTATGCATGAGATAAGATTTATTTTTTTCATTTTCAGAACAAGTTTTATTGAATTAGTTTTACAAATATTAGACTGCAACAGCAGGAGGACAGAAGTCCAATTTTTTTGGATTAAACAATAGCCGAGGAGTAAATCATACATGTGTTCATATGTAACAAAATGTCCTACACTCTGGTTTTATCTAAGGTAATAGATTAGTAATCATGCTATTAAAAAGTAGTGATGTATTCTTAAATGTAAGGAATTATTTTCTATTATAAGGCTGCCTGAATAGCAACCAAATATGGATTTTGATATCTATTTTAACAAGTCACAGTTAAAAGACATCCATTTACCAAGGAGTGGTGGTTTGCTGTGCAGGTAGTTTGGTTTGACAGCGCTCCGTGAGCAGACTATATAACTAATGGAATGTGGAAAGGGTAATTGATTTCTGTGTAAGTGTTACTTCCTTTTTAGATGATAGTAAGATTTGCAATAATCATTTTCAAGCTTAATCTAGAAATGTGTGTTCCATACAGACTGACTTGGCCTAAAATTATGCATTCCATAGTGACAGGCTTGGTCCACAATTAAGTTCCACCGGGAATAGAACATGTAGCTCACTTGGTCTAGATTTGTATTCCACTGGGAACAGGACATAAAGCTCTAATGCTATTGTCATTTTTGTTAGGCTATGGTTCATTTAGCAGATGGCTTAGAGGTGAATTAAATGACAGCAGAAATTTACTTTTGTACTTGTGATGCATAGAATCCCAGCATCTATTTCTAACTGTGTGTCATCACCCTCCTTTATTTATTTTTTTTAATTAATTAATTTATTTATTTAAATTTGTTGACCGGGAGTGTCCGACTGGACGTAGGTCCTTTTTCAGCGGAGGCCCGGGGAGAAAAGCTCCACAGTAAAATAAACAGACAGTAGTTGCACTGGATTACATAGCGATTAACAATTTAACATAGCAATTACTTACAACATATTTACAGATGAAGAACATAGTACATCAGTAGACAACTAGAATCTTTATCTGTGAAGTACATAACAGACATTAACAAATGTTACAATGAGAAGTTCCTGCTGCATAATAAGTACTAGGCTTATGAGCATCTGAGCTTGCTATAATCAAGGTAGTTAGTGGAGTGGAAAGAAAGGTAGTGGTTGGATGGGGTGGATGATATTAGAGTGGGAGTTGCAAGGGCACAGCCAGCATGTTTTTAGGTGCGCTTTTAGTAAAGTTTTGAAGTGGGTGCATGATGGTATGGAGGTAATTGTGGGTGGGAGTGAGTTCCATAATTTGGCTATGGCGCAAGAGAATAGTGCTTCACCAGCAGAGTTATTGGCTTTAGTGATCTGCAAGTGATTTTTGTTGCTGGATCTTAGTGGTCTGGTGGTGCGATAGGGTTGGAGTAGATTCTGGAGGGATGGGACATTTAGTGGATGGTTTACTAGTTTGTGGGCGAGTGAGAGTTGATACCACTGAAGGAGGTGAGGGAGTTCAAGCCAGCCCAGTTCAGCAAGTGAGAGACAGTGGTGACTACGGTAGGATGCCCCTGTGGAGAATTTAGTGATTTTGTTGTAGCAGGTCTCTAGCTTGTTTAGATCACATTGCCTTAGGTTGGTATATATTGGAGAGGCATAAAGTAGGGTGGAGATAAGGTGGGAATTTGCTATTGAAATCTTTAGGAATGCTGTACCTAGGACTGCATACTTTGCTGCAACAGTGCTAATGTAATTTGTTTGATGAAGAGGTACATGTTAATTTAGTGATGCTACTGCTGCTGTGTCATGTGGTACATGTGCCGGAATGTATTTGTAAATGGGACAATCCCATGTATTCTGCTTTGGCATCTATTTTTCTGGATGCATTCATGGTAGATCCAGCCCCCTCCCCAAATTCCATTCAAATGACTCTAGTTCAAATTCTGTTTGAATTCAGTGACATTGTTTTCAAGTAGAATTAAAAGTCTACTATTGCACCTTCCACAACCCCCATGCAAGAGGATTTACCCACATAATATTCCTTCTGCTGCAGTGACCTAATGTGAAAAAAAAGCACAATTTCACCTTGCACTAGTCACCATCAAACTTACTGTATACCACCAGTCCAACACTTACAGGTTTGCACAGGTAATGTAGAATGTGTCCTCAAAAAATAGAATACTGTCCTGTAAAATGTTGCCACTAAATTAATTTTGCTCACTGTTTATTAATCATGAAAAAAGTAGCACTGCCGTTGTGTGATACATGGATGCCAATGGCCAAGTTTAATTTGATTTTCAGTTAAATACTAAAAGTGATCATGGAAGATTGGTTATTATACCATGACCCCCCATTAATATTCCAAAACGTGCACGCTGATTGGCCAGCGTGCACGTTGTAAATCGACCTATACTAATGGAAAAAGGTCCGGTCGCCCGGACTTTTTCCATTAGTATAAGTCTCTTTTAAAACACTGTCTCGCTATGTTAAAAGAGTTTAACATAGCGACACAGGTTTAAAAAGCAACGGAGATCTCTGTTGCTTTTTAAAGCTGTCTCGCTGTGTTAAACTCCTTTAACATAGCGACACAGTGTGTAAAAAGCAACGGAGATCTTGCTTTCTCCGTTGCTTTTTTAAAACCTGTCTCGCTATGTTAAATGGGTTTAACATGAGACAGTTTAAAATAAGCAACGGAGATCTCCGTTGCTTATTTTAAACCTGTCTCGCTATGTTAAACCCATTTAACATAGCGAGACAGGTTTAAAAAAAGCAAAGGAGAAAGCATGATCTCCATTGCTTTTTACTGTTTCGCTATGTTAAATGGGTTTAACATAGCGAGACAGTTTAAAAAAGCAACGGACATCTCTGTTGCTTTTTAAAGCTGTCTCGCTATGTTAAACCCATTTAACATAGCGAATAAAAGCAACGGAGATCTTGCTTTCTCCGCTGCTGACCACAACTCTGATGTACTGCGTAGGCATGCAGTACATCAGAACTGCTGATACCAGACAGCTGCGGAAGGGCAGCAAAGAGGCATTATACAATGCCATTATTTAAGAAAAGTAATTATTTCTTTTCTTAAATAATGTCATAGTATAATAGCAATAACCCACTTCTGGGTGTGGGTAATGCGGGATTTACCCACGGTTGTCTTTGCCAACCGTGGGTAAATCCCGCATTACCCACACCCAGGCGTGGGTTATTGCTATATTAAAAAATATCCATGGCTAAGCAAAGCCATAATCAGTTTAAGCATGCTACTGATATTATGTGCCTTTGCCACTTGCATTTTTTCATGGAATGATTCTTAATTTTTCCCTATAAGTCTTATGTTTTCAGAACATTTTTTTTGTCTTTTCATATGAAATGCTTTATGTTTTTTACCAGTCTACCCACTTTTTGTTTGTAGACATATTCTACTGTATCTGTAATGTTTAATTCATTTTCGTTATTGTACTAGTGTATCTCTATTTTTGTGGATCTTTTTCCTCTGGGCCTGTGCTGAAAATGGGTTTTTCCCAGTCCGACTATCCTGGTGAACAAGTGTAAAATAAAAGTAAAAAAAATACCATAAAATAAAAACTGATTTCTGTACACATGGTAGGCCTGAGTATCAGGGCTGTAGCTGCATAATCCCACATCATATTTAAGCTGTTGCTTTCATTTGTCATCATGTTGTTATGCTTGTTGTGATGCACACTTACCATAACATTCATTTTATTTATTCTTTAATGATCAGCATGTGAATACTAAATACATAAAATGACTGTAGGCTTGCTGGAGGTGCTAGAGTATGAAAGCTGTGATTATTCCCCATGTACTACTGCTAATATATTCAGACAGGTAGTAATTTTATGTTAGCAGAGCTGTACTCTTTGATATTATTTATTAAATTATCACTCCAGACACAGGCACACATGTAAACAAACAGTATTAACATTTTTCATATTCATGCATTGTACATTACATATTACATAAATTGCATAATTCCTGCCTTTTTCTGCATGCATTGTTCCCAGAGATCCCATTTACTTCTATGTAGTTTGCTCCATCCCTTTTCCAATCCCTTTTCTAATCATCTGCTTTACAATATTCAGTGCTTCAGTTGCAGCTGGTTTAGATTTTCATTTCAGTAGTTGTCTTGATTCTGTAACTAATTTGCAGACATTATCTTAGTTAGGCCAGATCTGAGCTTTTGTAAGTAACATCATTTAATTCATTAATCCATGCAGTAGTTTATTCATACTTCAGTTTAATGTAACTAGGTATATTTCAGTAAGTGGAAATGTGTGCTCAGTACCTGTTATGGACAAACCTAACACTAACAAGAAAAAACATCACAAGGAAATGGAGAAGGACTTCATCGCCAATTTGAGGAATTCTTATCTTCATTAAAAAAAAAACAGCCATCAAGGAAATCAGAATAAAAGAACGCAGAATCTTTCTGAGAATAATCAAGAATCCTTGGATAAACATACTGTCGGTTATTGCATTATTCCAAAACAATATCGTCTTTTAAAGATGAAATAATCTAAACTGACCTTAACCATTTTCAATAATTTTATTTTGCACAATCATTATTACTTTTTTTCTTTTCAGGCATGTGCATATATTGTAAATATTTTAAAGATTTCTTAGTTTAAATCCTTTAAGATTGTATTAATTTTTTATTAATGAACATATTAATTGTATTTTTATATATCTTCAACATACAAAGGATAAAGTGAGCATCAAGCTGTACTCTGCAGGCTGAGCATAACTGGTGCTCAACTAATTTTACTGCTATTAATTGTACTAATATTGCAATCAACAGCATGGTATTATCTAGTTAAGAGATGTATTTAGAAAGAAAAGTGAAACACGTGTTGTATTGAGTTGTATTCAGGCTGTCTGTAATGCAATGTTGTACGTCTGTTGTTGTACCTCCAGGTAGCTGAAGCCAACAATGTTCCTCACTACGTTATTCTTCTTCTTCAGTGTATAAAACCACTAACTGAATAAGTCATCTCTTATTACTCTTGCTGTGGCAAAGTAGTATCAATGCATTTAAGTCTCATTTAAATATTTGCATGTGACTATAATGATGATTGTGCCCTGTGTCGTTTTATACATTTAGGAGAGCTGCAAGATTCCAGAAGGAAACCCAGATATTCAATGACTAAATGTAGTACTGAGTGTATGGTTAGGTTTGTTAGTCATAGAAGGAACTGTCACTGTCACTGGTTATTAAATTCCTTTCCTGTCACACTTACTGTGGGATACCATCCATATCTTTGTTTTTGAAATCTTGATAAAAGTTTATTTTTTATGTCAGGCATAGAAATTATTTCTTATATATTTTTTTTCTTTACAATATAATTAATCAGTGGATAATCGGTACTTTCAGTACTCAAGTTTTTGGTACTTTTGATTCTAAATGGTATGTTTATTTTAAGTGTGTAAAAGTTTATTCATGTATTTGCAAAATAGCCAGCAGCTTGCATGTTATTCTCACTTTGACATTTGCCTGCCATGCACCCAGTTCTGGTTTGGTGTTTTACAACATCCTGCTCTTGTTCTTTATTTTTAGTTGTTTATTTTATTTATTTATTTATTTTTACTGTATTGTCTCTCTATACCTGTAGCAACCAATTTTATATTGTAACTGTATTGTTGATAGTGACCTACACTGCCTGACATTATAAATGCTAATTGTCTTTTATATATTAATCACCCTACTATGGGCCACAGTCTCCTTGATCTTGTCCTAACAAATATTGCTAATTCTTGCACACTTCATATGCATCATCTTCCCTTGTTAAATCAGACCATAAGTCAGTGACCTTTTCATTTAAAACTGGTGGTACTTCCCTTACAAATATCTGTATTTTGTGGATTGCTAGCTGTCTGATGGAACCCATATAGTTAGAGTCACAGGTGTTACTTATGAAAGCAAGAAAGTTACTAGTGGTGAAGCATATGGCTCAGTATTGGACCTTCTCCCATTGGCTTCCCTTTCTCAGAACTTGAGGCCAACAGTCCTGCCTATGGTTGTATACATTTGTAGGTGGCTGTAGGTTAGTTGTTGTTATTCAATATTCTACTGAGTCACAATTGCTCCAACAGGGCTTAGATCATGTTAACAATTGGTCTAAGAACAGTTTTTCGAATAGTTCATTTTGATAAACAAAACATTTACTCTTACCATATAAGTAATGCACCCTTCCAGTCAGACATTGTCATACGAGATCTTTAAACATAAGGTATTGTAAGTGTTTAACACCATTCCACACATGACTGTCATAGATAAATTCTATCAGCTAAATGTCAATCCATATGCTAATTGTTGGATTGCAAATTGGTTCACAAATAGTACCCAGGAAGTCAGGGTGAGAGGCTTTACCTCCTCCAAAAGACCTATCACTAGCGGTATTCCCCCGGGTTCTGTCCTTGGGCCACTCCTCTTTACCATTTACTTCTTTTAGGTCTAAGATAATGTTAAGGTTTTGTATCCAACCAACTTTGCAGATGACTTCAAACTTGGTGCTAAAATAAACCCCTCAGAGGGCACCAAGATCCTGTAAGAAGGCATTTCCCAAACAAATAGCAGGCATCAAAACCATGGACAAAAAGTAAATGCTAAGACATGTATAATCATATCCTTTGGCAAGCATGACTTGACTCCACTTATTACATTGACATATCCTGAAAATTGATCCCATAGTCAGGGATCTTGGAATCTATGTCACCAATGAACTGTCCTTTTATCACCATGTATTCACTGCTATAATAAAGTCCTGTTTCATCGGGCAGCTTATATCTAAAGATATTGCATCCAGATCCAGGGATGTAATCATTCCACTGTACTTATTAGTCGGACCATTGAGTATAATGCCCCTTTTGGTATGCACCTGG
This sequence comes from Protopterus annectens, assembly GCF_019279795.1. NCBI lineage: Eukaryota > Metazoa > Chordata > Ceratodontiformes > Protopteridae > Protopterus > Protopterus annectens. Next base: position 620,854,096 of record NC_056744.1, read on the forward strand.
TCTGACCATTTTGGTATGCACCTGGTCTGACCATTGAGTATAATGCCCCTTTTGGTATGCACCTGTCCAAGTACACTTTCTCATTAAAAAAAAATCAAGGGCCTAAATTGTAAAAGTTATGCAGACTATCTCAAAGCCTTGTCCCTCATCTCAGTATCATATAGGCTACTGAAAGGCAACCTCTACCTTGCGTATAGAGCTTCAGCAGACCCACTTCTGTCAGATCCATTACACATGTGCTAGTCAAATAGTATCATAAACACCCACTGAAGGAGAGCTCAGTCTGTTTTGCAAAATAAATAGAACATGTTGGAGGGATAGGTTTGTATCACAGAGAATACTGCTTGTACAGAGCTGCCTTCCAAATTACAGAAAGCAAAGTACATCTCTTAGTCTATTCAAATGCAGTTTGGATGAATTGTTGGGTAATCACAAACTGAACCCTGGTTTAGTACCCCTTGTATGTCATGGATAGGAGAAACACATAAATATCCTAACATATCCATGCTCAGCCTATCTCTGGGTTATTTGCATACAAGATACGAAGGTTAAAAACTACAATGGGAATGTAGGGGTAGGCCTCCTAAGATCACACAGTTCAGTAGCTTAGTAAGTACCTTTGAACCTGTCTAGGCACTCTTGTTGATAACTCTATATCGTTTGCCCATCTTGCCTCTGCAGTCTGGCTCATCTAATTTCCAAAGGCATCTTCTCTAGACACAAAGATGATTTAATTCCTCTTTGCTTATATCTCATCAGACCCGTTATTGAATATTGGGGGTGGGCTGACATTTTGGTGCTTTGTTTGTATAATGTAGACACTGTTAATAGACATCATGGATGAGATATCAGGTGTAATGGATGGCCTAATGAGTGCAATAAAGGTTGATCATATAGTTAAGAGAGAAGTGGCACGGATGAATAGTATTGGTGGAAGGAATGATTATATTCTGTGATGTGCAAACCCAAGTCCTTCATAAAAATAGAGCAACTAAGTGTGAAGATCAGTGCTGTGGAGAACTGAACCTATAGTAAAAGCCTGCAGATGCTATGTGGGTTGTATGGGATCTGGAGCTGATGAGAAAGTATGTAAAAGAGTTCATTAAGATGCTGGAGAAGACTATAAAGAATACAAATTATATTGGATAGGGCATAAGGGCTGGGTCATTCTCATAAGGGTAATGAGTGACCATGCCAGATATTGTGCATGAGTATAAGACAAAACACTTAGTCTTGGTTGTGGCATGAGCATTGTTCGTGCTAGTTGTACTAGGTGAGTAAATCAAGATTCATGAAAATGTGGCTTATAATTATGTTTCTTGACAATGTAGTTGGATTTAAAGTGTGGCTGATGTATTTGGACTGCATGGAAGGGGTAAGGTTGGTCATCGTTGCTTCTATTTTTTAAGGGAGGTTACTCAGTTCTATGAGCTGAAGAATTTGAGGACCCCCATTCAAAAAGTGATGCGTCTGTGTTCATGAAGGTCAGGTGACAGGTCAATAAGGTAACTATCACTGGACAAGTCCAAAATGTGGAAGAGGGAAACCCTTGATGAGTTAATTGTTGTTTTAAAAAATGAAACATGATCCATGATGAGAACAAGTGGGAACTGGGCAAAACATCTACATGGGATGCAGCTAGCAAGAAACACTAATATTCAGGCCTTCATGAAGGATGTCAACAGAGGAGAGTCTTGAAGGAAAGGGGAAGTAAAACATAACAGACAAGAAATACAAATCTTCAGACCCATATGAAGGATGCAAACAGAGCAGAGATGTGATGAAAAGGATTGGGAAAAACATAACAAAGGTCCATAACAAAGGCATCAATCCTTACATCACTAGGTGGTTGCAAATTGGCTCACAGACAGGACCTACAGAGTGAAAGTTGCAGATTCCAAGTCAGACTGTCAGCCAGTCACGAGTGGAGTCTCACAGGGCTCGGTCCTGGGCCCAGTCCGGTTTGGCATCTGCATCTCAGAAGTCCAGGCCAACACAGAAGGACTTTGGCTGACCAAGTTCGCTGCTGATTGCAAGCTAGGAGTCATTATCAACTCCCCAAGTGATGCAGACATCCTACAAAAGGGCCTGTCTGAGACCAGTGACTGGTGTTGGAACCATGGCTTGAAGCTTAATGCCAAAAATGCGTTATCGTTCCCATGAATTACCACATTGATGGGAGCCCACTGAACACTGAAGGGACCATAAGAGATCTGGGCACCCAGGTCAACAGCAACCTCACCTTCGACCACCACATTGCCACTGTGGTCAGAAAGTCCTTCTACGTGGCACATCTTATAACCAAATTGAATATAACCCCCCTTTTGGTGTGTACCTGACCAGACACCTACAACAGCTGGAGAAGCCACAAAAGTACCTCACAAAAAGGATCCTAGGCCTTAAACACATGTCCTACATGGACAGACTCAAGAAACTTCAGCTGTTCTCAGTCTCTTATTGTCTACTTAGAGGTGATCTCTGCTTGACTTACAAAGCCATGTCCGACCCAGCCCTACTTGAAATGCTGCACCTAAAGAAATCCCAATCCCCCCGCCACATGTTCCAGAGATTACAACCTCATTACCACAATTGACAGAACATGCTGGAGGGACAGGTTTATCTCCCAAAGACTGCCCATACTCTGGAATAGGCTTCCCATTCATGTCAAGCAGAGCACCTTGCTGGCCCTCTTCAAGAGAAATCTTGACGAGTGGATGGGTAACAAAGTTCACTCCAGGGATTACTGCAGTTGCCCTACTGGATATGGACACTGTGAACTAACATCAGGTGGCACTGTGCTTGGGCAATTGTTTTTGGGCTAGGCTTGTAAAGGCTCCAGGGCCATTAGCCTAGTACACACCTATGAACCTATAATGCCCTGTTTGGCATGAATTTATTTAAATATATCACTAAACTTGAGAGATGTCAGGGATTCCTAACTAAAAAGATCAGTGGCCTCAAAAAACTTAGACTGGCAGCCCTGTCTGTTTACCCAGTCTTTTACAGATGCCTCTGTAGAGATCTATGCATAGTTTTTGAGCGATGAAAGATCCAGTCCTTTTTGATTTCATATGCCTTTGTGGAACAAATGGTTCCTCAAATACCTGATTAAAGGAAGTAAATTGTTATCCACAAAGAAATAGGACATGGAGTCAGGAGCGGCCTTAGGTCAACTGGTGTGCTAGGCAAAAGAGCTCCATGGCACCCCCCCAGAACACCTGGTGCCCCCATCCTGGTCTACTTACACCAAATAAATACTGGAAAAGTGCCCCTGCTACAGCCGCCTAGTTGGCCTATGCCTAAGGCCAGCTACGGTTGGAGTGATAGATTCATATCTGAATGTATCCCCACCTCTGGAAACAGCTTCCACTGAAAGTCAGGCAGAGTACCACCACCCTAACCACCTTGAAGGTAAACCTAGATACTGGATGGGCAACCCCATCTTCTTCCTTAGTCTATCTTGTCTTACTCTTCTTGAGGCTGGAGGGAACATTGGGGAACATTTGTGGATTATTGGCTAGTCTGGTAAAGTTCTGCAAACTGGTCGCCTAGAATTTACCTTTGATATTATATTATATGCAGCTTCAGAACTTTGAGTTTTGTCCGGTGTTTTTCACCAGTCCTTCAGTATGATGTTCTTACTGTATTTAATAGGAATAGAGAGATGTTTTTTTTTCACTCAGAAGGTGATTTTACACAGTGAATATGAAATTTTATTTTAGAGTAGACAAGTTTTGAGTAGCATGAAAAAATAGCTGGGTCATGAATGACCTTTTCCTCACTGGCTATGCAAAATGTAAGTCTGGCGTTAAAGAAATGTAAATTATTAACGTTATGAGTCTCGATTTGCCATAGCGGATACATTATGTCCACTGCATTTGCAAAACTGAGCACATTTTATAAACTTTTATGTTTTAGTACTTTTAAGAAAATGTTTAACTTATTTATCAGCCTACCTCATGGTATAATCTGTTGAAAAGTCTCACTCTGTTACGTGACTTTGAATTAATATAAGTATTTGCTTATTACATTTTGCACTGATGTTAAGGAACGCTGCTGTGAGCTAAGCCTGTGCTCTCATCCTCTCACATGAAGGACTGCTTTAGAAATTTTGGCATTCAGACACAAAGTAACCACATATTTTAAATCTGTTTAAAGCAGTCAGTTTGGGGATGATATATCACTTCCTTTCTCCCCTAACAAAGCCAGCATTTTAATTGTAATAAAGCATTTCAAGAAACTTTTGAAAAGTAACTTCCCAAAATAGTTCAAAAATGGCTTACAAATGAACAATGCAGTCTAAGAATATCCTTCCCTTTATAAACTCCAAATATTTAAGGTGCTGGCTTTGTCTGTGGAGCTATTCTTCTGTGAGTTATTCTTGGAGAGCCTTAAAACTGTCCAGCCTGGTAGCTGTTGAGTGTTAGTAGCTGATATGACAACCACAGAGAAAATGTTATCTAAGGTAGGAGTTGTGGCATAAGCCCTACAATTGGAAATCTGAAGTATTAATCCATTAACTACTAATAAATAATTTTAACTGTTAACTGACCCATACAAGTTAACATTTGTGCTCATCTCTGGGTACTTTTTGTAACCCTGGCAATTGGGCAGGAACACACATTTTACTCTCTTCTTCTCTGACAAAGGAAAATATCAAGTAAAATTTTCTCTATCATAACCAAATGTAAATGAGAGCTTAAAAATGTGAGAAGTAATTTGACAATGAATTCAGCTGCTTTTCTGAGAAAGGTTGGATGCAGGATACTGAATTTAGCTGAAGTGGAGTTTAGGATTTTTTTTTGTTTGTTTCATTGGTGATTTCAGAGAAGTAGAATGCAGCTATACACTCTGCTAATGTCTAGAACAGAGTCATGGAATTCCTGTCTATGTCAAGTGACGTTGAGATGGAGGAGTTAAAATTATCTATTATACTTTGAGTTGAAGATTGTGGAAAGAATTTTTATCCTTCATGAATGTTATTGGTTAGGGAGACTGAAACAGAAGGGGTGGGATTAGTGATGGATACTGTAAGATGGTTTATTTCTTTCCAGAAGAGCTTAGGTTTACTGGTACAAATGCTGTACTTTTGATGAGTTTGTTACTGTTATAGTAGTCTTTCTAAGCGTGAAGTGACTTTGGTGAAATTTACCTACAAGCAATCAAAGTACGCTACTTCAATTCAGTGGTTTTGAAAATATTAATATTGAAAACTATTGAGTCAAAAACCCTAAAATCAAATAAAATCTTTATTTTTTTTTTCATGGGACACGTCCCACTGAACACCCAGGAAGGACTGTCCCACCACCCCCCCAAATTATGTATACTAACTCCACAGTTAAACCACAGTGAAAAAAAAGACAAAATGTCCCCAAAAAGTGCTCTGCCAGCTTCTACGATCCAACATACTGCAGTGAAACTCACAGTTATATTAAATTTACAAACTAAAGGCACGCATCCACCAGTGGTATGATGACCTGCACCTGTGCCATTTGATGAAGATGGTTGTCGGCTGGATTTTTTTTCTAGGCTTTTCAATCATTGTCTGTTTTCTTGTCATTGTTACGATGTTTGAGTTTAGCTGGGGAATAGCTGTCTTCTGAGCCTTCGTTGGGTAATAGGAATAATTAATTTTGTGTATCTGACTGTATTTAGGTGAATAAGGAAAGGGCTGTGATTGGGTCTAGCACATTGTAGAGGGGCATACAATCCACGGATGTCAGTGCAATAGTCAGAGTTTAGAATTTATGTTCTGGGAATGCTCTGCCTGCAATAATTTGAGGTGGGACTTTTCTAATTTTGAATGACCATGAGGAAATGTCAAGATAGTGACCATTTACATTGTTAGGGAGGGCCCATAATGTTGTACATGTTTCTTTAAGGTATTATGAGAGTAGAATCCAGAGGCATAGGCAGCTATTCTAGCAATGGAACCTGCCAGAGGAGGTTTAGAGTGGAATTTATGTACGTCATCAAGTAAGTGAAGTAGGTTTGCTTTTGAGAAGAGATGTTGGCAGGGGATGTGCCACAAGCTTTAAAGGAAAGGCTCACTAATTTATGGTCTAATCAGACAAGAGAAGAAGAAACATATGGAGGTTTACAAGAAGTTAGCTATATTTTAAGGATAGGATTGAGGGTATCCCGCTATCAAATCCATGTTTCCAAAATGATCATGAAAGTGATTGCCTTTGATTGGATTCCTAATATTTCTAATGCCTACTAACCCTGTCAGTCCATGAAAATGTAATATTTTTTGTTTGTTAACAGATTGGTAAGAGAGAGAGAGACTGTATTGTTAAACACTGATAAAGGCTAAAGGATCATTTATTCTTAAACTCTGAACATTTGATAGGACATTGTTGGATAGAGAAGTAGGAAAATGAGAAATGTCTAACCCAGTCACTTAAGATACTGCTTAGTATGTATTTGCCAATTTAGGACACGTGCTTTTCTTCATCTTTTAGGTTCTTAGGTTGCTACTAGGCATGTGGTCCAGGAGATCATTGAGGAGTCTAGTCCATTTTCTTGAATACCATTAGTGATTATTTTTTTAGAATGGACATTTTGGAATACTTCAGCTGTTATTCCGTCCGAGTACAACTTTGTATGTCATATGCTGCCTCCTTCCTGTCCAAATTGATTCAAACGTGTCATCAAGCATAGTTTATGTAATTCTTTACATAATGACTGTGTGGTTTTGGCATAGTCACTGTATTTTATATCATTGCCAGTTACTGTCTCAGCCAAATGTAAACCTTAGAACCTTAGATGGATAAATGGGCTTGTATCCAAATGCATATGCAGCTAGTGCAGTGGATCAAGTCTAAGAGCTGCTAATGAGCTGCTTCCTGTACTGTTGGGTTTGATTCCCTCAGCTTCTGTTTGCCTATTGTGTGGCTCTGAGCAATTCACTTAACCAGTCAGCTCCCATGGGCTGAGTCTGGAAAAAGTCCAGGTGGATCAGTACTGTACTGAAGTTCAGTTTATAAATACTGTAGTTAGGGTTAGATGGAAGTTAGTTTGGCTTTGAATTTTTGCTTACACATGTAATCAGTTGTTTATACCGGCAAAGTCTAAGTGATGACTTATTCTTTATCTTTTGGTAATAGACTCAGTATATGTTCCCTGACAAAACAAAGTTAGTATCTATCTTCAACTATTTCATATTCTAGCAGTTTTTTTTATAAACATGGCATTAAAATTGGCAGTGGTTGGAATGTGAAACTTTCGTCATATGATAAATGGGGGTGTACCTCCTCATGCTGCAACAAGAGATTTGAGGTTACTGAAAAATGTAATCCAAACCCATGGCTTATTTGACCTCCATCATGCCTTCCACACCATGTTAAATATTTTGCCTTTTTTCTTTGTATCATAGAATCTTATCAAAAATTATTTTTCCTGATGTCTATTTTATTTCGGAAACACCAGCTTGTGTATAACTCGGAACCAAGACATTTCTCTGATCGCTCACTGATTCATTTAAAAATCACACTCCCGTATAACCACAGTACAGGGGCCAATTGGTAAATCAATCCGAATAACTTACAAGAGCTAAATGAACAAGTATACTTATTACTCAGTTCATTCTTCATTAAATAACAAGATAACTTAATGCTGTATGATATAAGATAAACAGCAGTCATATCTATGTTATGTGAATAACTTGCCAGTAAAGCCTCCAGGATTAATTGGTGAACAGCATTTCAGGTTAACAAACTTGAAGAGCATATTCAGAAGTTGCATACTGAACATCAGCCAAATTTTGGCCAGGATAAATTCACACAACTAGATGATGCGCAAAATGAACTGACATTACATGCATCTGTTCTGATGTGTGATGCCTATATGTGTAAATGTTTGTTTAAAGTTTGACTTGCATACCTTTCTTGATTGTAAATATTTTGCTGTTGTGCCCAGGTTGAGGCTAAAAAGGGTCCAAGGACTAGTGCACTTTTCCAGTTAGCAAAACAAAAAAAATAAATATTTCATTATTTGAATCTAAGATTCACTTAGAATATGTGAGGTGGGCTTCATCTCCATCTAAACTTCTGACTAATTTACTGAGAGTAAACTAGGGCTGTAATAATATTGTGTGTGTGTGTGTGCGTGTGTGTGTATATATATATATATATATATATATATATATATATATATATATATATATATATATATATATATATATATATATATATGGTGATAGTTCATTCAGAAGATATACTGAAAGCATTCTGCTATAGATATGAGAAGATAAGTCATCCACAGGTACAGTTCTTAACTATTTGTGTTCACGGGTATGATGCTCTCTAGAAGACATTGTGTGTGCTATTAAACAACTAAACAGGTAAGGCATTAGGATCCTAACAGTTTTGAGGCTGTTTTTTTGTAAAAAATAATAATAATAAATAACTCATTTCCCCTGTTCTGCTGAAGCTGAACAGTTCTATCAAACACAGTGGCATTAGTGATAAGTATATGAATCGACCTGTCTTGACATTAAAATATACTCTGTGTTTCTGGTTTGAAGATTACATTTAGAGGCAAATAGATTCATCTCCAGTTTGTAGGCCGTTGGTTTCTTGGAGTTTAACCAGGCACAAGGTAATATGCTTGAACTAACTCTATTACAATTATCTTTCTGTTAACTTACGAGACTTATTTACAATTTCCACAAGCAGAGCCTTTGACAAAGTTCACATACTTTTTTATTGAAATATTTTGACAAATTTGGGTTTCCCAAAAATTTTATTCAAGATGTCAAAGTATTATGTGACTTAGCTTCTGCTTTCATTAACATTAATGGAAGCATCTCTCCTCCGATTTAAATCTCTGCAGGTACTAGGCGGGGGTGTCCTGTATAATCCTTTCTGCTCATTCTATATTTTGGACCTCTTTTTTCTGCAATATTCTTCCGAATCCTTCATTTCTGGGATCAGTTTCTTTAATTCATGTATCAGTATTTCCTCATTTACCAGTCATATTCTTCTGTATTTCCACAGTCCCTCCATTTGTATCCTCGGATACTAAAGGTTGTAAAATAGTATTGCAAAACACTGAACTATAAACTAAACCTTGATAACTTGACTTTCTTCAAAGTAACATTATTGAGACTTTAAAGATGGGATATCCAAAAAAAATTAAACATCTGATTAACTAAGTACCTTGAAGTAATACCAACTGAATATATGTATACTCACCAGAGCAAACCTTAACATGAACACTAATGCAATTAAAATTGATTAGGATCATTGAAACAAATTTAAATTTAACTTCTTGGCATTAGCATCTGTTATCAAGATGAATATGTTTCCAAGGATCTCCTGTTTTGTAACAGCTCTCTTTCTCTTATTCCTCATGAGTTCTTCAAATCCATTAATATAATTTCTTCATTTACATTAAATAAGAAATTGTTAAGGTATGTCTGAATAACATTTCTGGCTTAAAGGAAAAAAAGTGGACTTAAAATTGCACATTCCTTTCTTTCTTTCTCTTTTTTACTTGGTTTCAAGACTTTTCACCTGTAGGCGTTTCAGATATTCTCCTGATAATATTCATCCTCTCTGAATGCTTATGGATAGATCATTGGTTAGCGGTTATGGTATTATCTGATAATATTTATCCTCTCTGAATGCTGATGGATAGGTCATTAGTTAGCAGTTATGGCATTATCTGATGATAATCATCCTCTCTGAATGCTGATGGATGGATCATTAGTTAGAAGTTATGGTATTATCTGATAATCATCCTCTCTGAATGCTGATGGATAGATCATTGGTTAGCGGTTATGGTATTATCTGATAATCATTCTATCTGAATGTTTATGGACAGATCATTAGTTAGCAGTTATGGCATTATCTGATAATATTCATCCTCTCTGAATGCTGATGGATAGATCATTAGTTAGCAGTTATGGTATTATCTGATAATATTCATCCTCTCTGAATGCTGATGGATAGATCACTAGTTAGCAGTTATGATATTATCTGATAATATCCATCCTCTCTGAATGCTTATGGATAGATCATTAGTTAGCAGTTATGGCATTATTTGATAATATTCATCCTCTCTGAATGCTGATGGATATTTCATCCTCTCTGAATGCTGATGGATAGATTATTAGTTAGGAGTTATAGTATTATCTGATAATATTCATCCTCTCTGAATGCTGATGAATGGATCATTAGTTAGCAGTTACGTTATCTGATAATATTCATCCTCCCTGAATGCTGATGGACAGATCATTAGTTAGCAGTTTTGGTATTGTCTAATTATATTCATCGTCTCTGAATGCTAATGGATAGATCATTGGTTAGCAGTTATGGTTTTAGCTGATGATATCCTCTGTGAATGCTGATGGATGGATAATTAAATAGCAGTTATGGTATTATCTGATAATATTCATCCTCTCTGAATGCTGATGGATAGATTATTAGTTAGCAGTTATAGTATTATCTGATAATATTCATCCTCTCTGAATGCTGATGGATAGATCATTAGTTAGCAGTTTTGGTATTGTCTAATTATATTCATCGTCTCTGAATGCTAATGGATAGATCATTGGTTAGCAGTTATGGTTTTAGCTGATGATATCCTCTCTGAATGCTGATGGATGGATAATTAAATAGCAGTTATGGTATTGTCTGATAATAGTCGTCCTCTCTGAATGCTGATGGATAGATTATTAGTTAGCAGTTATAGTATTATCTCATAATATTCATCCTCTCTGAATGCTGATCGATAGATCATTAGTTAGCAGTTTTGGTATTGTCTAATTATATTCATCGCCTCTGAATGCTAATGGATAGATCATTGGTTAGCAGTTATGGTTTTAGCTGATATCCTCTCTGAATGCTGATGGATGGATAATTAAATAGCAGTTATGGTATTATCTGATAATATTCATCCTGTCTGAATGCTGATGGATGGTTCAGTAGACAGCAGTTATGGTAGTATCCTGTAACAGTAGCTTTTTGTTGCCAAAATATGAGTACCTTTGGTAAACATACATTGTTATCAAACATTTGGTACTAGACACTGATACCCTTACGAAGAAAATAGGGCTTTTCAAGACTTTATGGTGTTTCAACCCAGTGAAACCATCCCAAAAATATCACGATGACCTCTTGAGTATCTAGAATTAAAAAAATATATCCTTTGATAAAAGATAAGCTTTTCCGTGATCTTCATTTAGACATTAGCTTAATCTTTGGAATCTGAAATCTAATGTCACTTTACAGCAGAACTTAATCAAAATTACAACAACAATGTTCCACTTATTGGGATAAATAACAATAATATTAATTTGGTCCATTCTTGGCTAAGCTATCCAAAAAAAAATCTCTTGAATTATTCTGAGTGGATATAGTCTAATTCATATAAAGAATTACCATTTTCCCATTCCTCTGCAAGTATTGCTGCTTCCTAATGCCTGCTTTACTGTCCATAACCTTGCTGACAGAAATACAACTGATTCACCCATATGCACTATAAACTTGCTGTCAGAAATACAACTGATTCACCCATGTGCACTATCTGTGGTGAAAACGTTGCAGTTGATGCATTTATATATATCTGCACAAACATAAGACTGTAAAATTTTGAATACAAACTCTGAATGGTACAACTATAAGCAGTTTACTAATATGCTGTATTTCTGTTTGGGTGGAATGTTTCACCACAAAAATACTAGCCTAAGACAGAAGACACATCATTCAAAAAATGTCATTCTTTTATAAGACCCTCTCTCATCTTGAAAATTCTCAAAAAAAAGTCTTTAGCTTGCCAGAAGGTTTTCACAGCTGTGGTCTAATCTTAAAATTGTCTATTGCTCCAATCATTTTATCCGTTTGATGGTTCTGTTATCGTATTTGTTTTGTTTAACTTCACCTGGATTTTATTACTGTATCTCACCAGTTCACATTGCTTTCAGGCTTCACCAGTACCAAAGAGGGGTATTGAGTAATCTATTCATTATGTAGGCATCAGCTGACAGAAACCATTCAGGTCATTGCGTGGACATTCTTGGCATAAGATAGATAGATATTTAAATTTTACAGTTGCAGTGCTGTGTACTGCTACCTCAGTTTGGTTTCTAATTCAGTGTTTTGTTTTTGGACTTTTAAAACCTATTTCTTAGACTTTTTTTTTTTATAAAAATTCCTGAATAAATTATGGTTGTTAAAACAATTATTCTGTTAATAAGTGCTACTTGCTCTTGTGTGGTCTAGAATATGTAGTACAGGCAGGTTACTAGGCAGTTTTGAGCCTGGTTGCAGGAGTGGACTTGGAAAATGAGTGTGTAACATGTCTGCTTTGAATTGCTGTGCATATTCATTTACCACAGCTTTTATCTTATTCTGTTTAATTTCTCCAAGTCTTTTGGGTTTCTAATACCTTGAAGGGAATGGACCCCATGTCTAAGTCAAAGCATGATTAAAGTCATAGCCGGCCTTAGGCATAGGCCAACTAGGTGGCTGCCTAGGGCACCGCTGTAGCAGGGGCGCTTTTCCAGTATTTATTTGGTGTAGGTAGACCAGGATGGGGGGCACCGTGGAACCCTTTTGCCTAGGGCACCAGCTGATCTAAGGCCGCTGCTGATTAAAATTCATGAAATTAGTAGTGTTTCAGACTTTGATGTTAGCCAGAAGTGCAATGTGCCCAGAAATGATTCCTTCTGGAATTCATGTGGAGTTGCATGCATTGGTAGCATATCTAAATAAGACTATAAATTATTTTTTGAGACCCATTGCTCCTACTTCTGTTGGAACTGTCTGGATATCCATCTTCGACATTGCCCTCCTTTCTGCCTGCACATCCTGGTATGTTTTGTCTCTCTCTCTGTAAGTAAGACACTGTAATCACCAGGTGTAGCAATTTCAATGATGAATGCTACTTTTGTTTTCTCGTCATAGACTATTTTATCTGTTTTTCTCGCATCTGTTTTTTGAATTGTTGGTAATGGGTAATAAATGTGATATAAACTTCATCATTTTCTATGATGCTTTGTGGATCATGATTCTAGTGTTTTTCATCTACTTCAATGCCATAATGTTTGCACAATTCCTGATGCAACAGTCTTGCCACATTATTACGCCATTCAGTGTACAGGCCCTCTGCCATTAGTGTATCACACCCAGCAACAAGATGTGCGACTTTTTCCAGTTCTGCTTTTCAGAACCTGCATTTATCTGTTTCTCCCACATGCTCAATGGACTTTGTAAACCAATGTGTACGTTGTCGACTATCCTGGGCTGCTAATATTAACTTTTCATCTTTTGGTTTAAATTCACCTCTTAAAACATTCTTGTGTCAGATCCTGATCAGCATGAGGTTGTTTGAGGAGTTTTCTGTACTTGCAGTTGTATTTATGCCTTTTCCACTTTTCTTGCATTCTCATCTGATCTTTTTTCTTTATTCTTTCATTTTTTTTTATACATTCAGTTGCTGCCTAATTTTTTTTATCTTCTAATTTGGTTTCTATTCCCACTTGACACGGATATGCTTCTGCTAGACTAAGCAGAGAAGTCACCTTAGATTTGTTCACTTCATATTTCAAAACTTTCACTATGTTTGGATTTGGTGAGGTCAGCAGATATGTATGCAGTTTTATGATTGCAGATATATACATCTAATCAATTTTGAGAAGACCAATGCCTCCTTCAGAACGAAGAATATATGATCTTGGTGTGCACTGATTTTTATATGTCATTTGACGAGTGGAAAGCATTTTTCTTGTTTAGCTGTCTAACTGATCCAGTACCTTTTGGACCCAGTCAGTCATCCCAAAACTGTAAGTTAGAACATACAGCCTATCTAGATCTCGCCAAGGCTTTCAACACCATCCCCCACTCTGGAATTATAGACAAACTCACTAAACTAGGTATAAATCTCTCACAAGATGGGTTGCCAACTGGCTCACTGACAGAACCCACACTGTGAAAGTAGCAGACTCTAAATCCAACTTCAGACCAGTCACAAGTGGAGTACCACAGGGTTCAGTCCTAGGTCCTCTCCTGTTTGGTATCTACTTCTCTGAAGTACAGGCTAGCACAGAAGGTCTTTGGCTAACAAAGTATCAGATGACTGCAAACTAGGAGCCATAATCAAAACTCCTAATGATGTGGACATCCTACAAAAGGGCCTCACTGAGACAGATGCGTGGTGTCAAAGCCATGGCCTCAAGCTCAATGCCAAAAAGTGCATTGTCATCCCTTTTGGTAAAAACTCTGTACCCATGAACTACCACATAGGTGGTAGTCTACTTAACACCAAAAGTGTGATGAGACCGTGGGACACAGGTGGACAGTAGTCTCTCCTTTGGTAATCACATCGCCAAAGTAGTCAGGAAATCCTTCTACGTGGCACACCTCATCACAAAATGTTTCTCATCCAGAAAAAAAGAGGTCATTGTTCCCCTCTACTCATCACTCATTAGACCCATTAAAGAGTACAACGCCCTTTTTGGTATGTACCTCACAAGACATCTACAACAACTGGAATGGCCACAGAAATACCTCACAAAGAGGATTACTGGCCTCAAACAGATGCCCTACGCAGACCATCTCAAAAATCTCCAGCCGTACTCTGTCACATGTCGCCTACTCAGAGGCGATCTCTGCCTAACATACAAAGCTATGTCAAACCCAGAGCTGTTGGACATGCTCCACGTAAAGAAATCCCAATCCCTCCGAGCTACATGCTCTAGGGACCTAAACCTTGTCACCACAATAATAGATTCCTGTCCCAGAGACTTCCCATACTCTGGAACAAACTACCTGTATATATCAAACAAAGCTCCTCATTATCACTTTTTCAAAAAAATCTTGATGATTGGATGGGAGATAGGAAATTCACCCCAGGGATCACTTCTGTGGCTCTGCTTGACAGGGGCACAGGAAAATAATTTTCTTGGGTGGCAAAAGCCAGGGTACCATTTGGCTAGGCTTATATAGGCCCTAGGGCCAAAAGCCTAGTACCTACCTATGAAAAGCAAATTGTTTTATAGCTTGGACATTGTTCCTAGATGTCACAGCTGTTTTTAGTATTAATATTAGTCTTCTAAAAGATTCCTTACCAAGTTTTGTTCACAAGTGCTCATGTTTTATTGTCTGTTCTTCATCAATTCCAAATATTTATACCCTTCCTCCTGCTCAAGTTCCTTTATAACACATTCCTATCCCAGACTGTTATTTTCTTGGTGCTGCAGCTTTCCTCCTTTAAATGTTGGTTTTGCGCATTTATCAATACCAAATGATATTCTTGTATCTTCTGAGCAAGTTTTAACCACTTCCATTTGTGTTTCCATCTTCTTCTCTGATGAATTATACAGTTTTAAATCATTCACAAAAAGAAGATGAGAAGTTTTTTACACTTTGTTGCTGTCTGGGAGTAATCATGACCTAATCTGTTAAGTAGACAGCTTAATGGGTTAAGGGAAAGACAAAACAGCAGTGGTGACAAAAAGTCACACTGGAATATCCCCCTTTGAATTGTTATCTCTGGGATAATAATTTGTCCTTTATTATGGTTTAGCTGCAAAGTGGTTTGCCAGTGTTTCATGATAACAGTTATGTAACTGATCAGCATAGGGTGTTTCTTGTACATCTGTAAGCACTCCTTTATCCATGAATGTGGGATACTGCCAAATGCTTTTTTTGTAATCTATCCATGCCATACTTAGCTTCTTCCCCATTTTACAATTCTCCATTATGACTTTATTTATCAATAAAGGTTCCTGTCTCCACATGACTTTCTTTTGTTGCCCTTTTGTTCTATTGCCATGATTAAGTTTTTTCTAAATGACTATAAAGTCTATCAACATCAATCCCAATATATAGTTTATACATTGTTGGAACGCAAGTTATTGGTCTATGGTTTTTAAGATAACTTGCAGGTTCACTCTTAAGGAGGAGTATCGTTTTTCCTGTTGTTAACCAGATTGGTGTCTTTTCGGGGTACGCATAAAAGTAGTTCTTACTCATGGCTAAAAATTCATGTTCCGATGTTAATACTTTTAACCAGAAGTTAGGTATTGCATCTGGGCCTGTGGCTGTTATTTCATCCCATTTCATATCCTGTATATTTAAACTTTTTACTATTTGTTTTACTACTTCTATCCATTCAGCATCTTTGTTATGTTCCACAAGGTCTTCATAGATATTTATCCAAAATGTGTCTACTACTTCTTTTTTGATGATATTTCTATTGGTTTTGCTTTGTTTCCCAATTCTCTACAAAACCTTTCAGGGTCATCAATGAATTGCTCATTTTCTACTTTTCCTTTATATTTGTATGCATATCTAAGTTTTTCTACCTGTGCTGATAAGTTTACTTTATTATTTGCAGTGGTGTACATTAGATCCTATTCTGTTCTAGTACTGCACGCTGCTTTTATCACAGCTTTCTTTTTAAGTGTTTTTGTTCATCTGTTCTCTCTTTTATACTCTTCTAACACTGACGCTTCTGGTTTTAATTGCTTTATAGTTTTCTCTACTCGATACTTATATGATCATACTTGATTTTTCCCTTCCTTTCCCTTATTTTATTTTTGTGGTAAGACTTTATCTGTTATTAATTTAGCTGCACAGTTTTATATTATATTTCCTTCAGTTAAATCACATGAATTTCTGTTAATAGTCTTGATTACTATGTTAATTTGTTTATTATTAGATGTCTAACATTTTGGGTTTTGATTTTCTGTAATCTATTTCTTTCATTGACCTTAATATTAAACCAAGCAGCTCGTCTTTTTTTTTTTTTCTAAACTGAGGACACATTCTTTATTCTCCATTTGCTGCTGGCATACTACAGAAAGTTCCAGAATATCTTCTTGTGACCTATTTTTTTCAGCTTCATCCTGTGTCATTCATTGCTCTTTCTTATGGGAACTCACTGACCTATCACTCCACAACATTGACTGCATCAAAGTTGCTACCATTTCCTGCTCCTTCCCTTGCTGTGCTACTCCGGATGAACTTTTGTACTTGTTTCCTGCTAAAAGCTCTAAAGTATCTTCATGTGGCAAGTGAACAGATGCTTCCTGCTCTAGTACTTTCTCCTTAATTTGGGGAGTCATTATTCTATCGTGCTGTGATATTATCAGAGTTGGATTTTCTACACTAAATACTTCACAGGTAATTCATAACTTCAGTTTCTATTTCTTTAACTTCTTCATTACTAATTCTCTTTTCTACTTCCCCCTTTGTTTTCTTATTTTTTGTATTGTAAAATTTTCCATATCTGTATGCCTTTTCCTATATTTCTCCAAGTATCTTTGGTGTTGCTTTTTTTGTATTGATTACTTTTGCATCTCCTTTGCATAAATATTGCACCGTAGTAAATCTTTTTTTCTTTCCTATGTCCATATTTCTTCTTCAGATGTTTCACATTCCTCCTGTTTCTCCATACATTGGGAATTGGGAATTCACTGTTCCATCATGTTGTGACATAACCTGTGTTAGACTTTCTACACTAAATTCTTCACTTCACAGGTATTCCAAAACTTCAGCTTCTGTTTGTTTAACTTCTACTTTACTAATCTTCTGTTCTTAATTCCTCTTTGTGATCTTATTTTTTTGTATTGTGAAATTTCCCATATTTGGGTGTCTTTGCCTGTATTTCTCTTCAAATATCTTTGGAGCTTCTTTTTTGTATTAATTAGTTTGGCTTTCTCCTTTGCATATATATTGCACCATATCATATCTCTCTATTTCCCATTTCCATGTTTCTTTGTTATAACTTTCAAAAATCTCTAGATTTTGTTCTTTTTATTTTCTCACTTCCTCAGTCACTTCTTTTTCCAAATGGCCCAATGTTTCCTGGTTTGTATAATGTTTTTCATGAATTTGTTGTATTAATGAGCACAATTTTGCATCTGAAGCTTTTGACAGGTCTTGTACAGATATTTTTCTTTCCTCTAAGTTCTCTCTCAGTCTTTTTGTTTATCTTATATTGAGAAATTCTGGTGGTCTTGCACAATAGTAACAATATATAATTTCTTTTTTATCCTCAATAATCCACTCTCATCTTTATGGCTCTTTTTTTGGCCTGTCAATTTCTGTGTTTTTTTGTGGACTACGACTTTCTTCTACAACAGGGAGGCCATCCTCCCCCTTAGCCTGGCCTAACCCAATTGTAGGAATGTTTCTGTCTTGAGGATTTTACACTGTCATTCTTTCCAATCCTGGCACCAGGATTGGGCACTTTTTATTTTGGGACTTGTGCACCCAACTGTTTTTTTATTTTTTAACCTACTTTTGTCCATGATATAAGCTATATAAAATATGGTCTGTATATCAAAGGTCATCTTAGTTAGATTTTGTAAAAACAGGGTCCACCTCATGGAGGTACTTGCCAAGACTTAAGGATGAATTAAATTCCAGCAATATTACAATACCTTACATGCTGATTTTATCATCTCACCATATCTTATTCAGTTGAGTTTTATTGGTGTGACATTAGGGTTATTTGCCATTTCCTATTTTGTGGGTTATTGTACTATATAATTTATTGTGTTCTTGAATTGTCACTTACTACTTGTCCCTATTAAAGACAAACTATGCTAGTGCTGGTCTTTCATTTAGGACACCCCTATTTCTTTCTATTTGCCTATACTCTGATATCAATCCTTGATAGAGAAGGCAATCTCTAACCTGCAGTCCATATAAATTCTTAGCCTCTTCCCATTCTATTACCTTTCCCTTTCTAGTTATTTGCTCCCAATACCTCAGTACCTTTGCCAGTTTTCGCCAATAAATTCCATCCCCCCTCTTGCCTATAATCTGTATCCCTAATCGCAGTCAACCCTATCGGCAGAATCTCTTTTCTCCATTCTTGTGCTGGTTTAGTTCTTAGAATACTCCTTGCTATTTTATGAATATAATACTCTGGATGACTTTTGTTGTTCTCTTTAAGAGTCTGCATCCAAAATCCCAATATCTCCTTATTTCTTCAGCTTCCTCCTGTATCATCATCATCATTCCTTTCCACTTTGAATTATAGTTTTCTGCTTGTGCTACGTATAAGAGCCTTAAGTGTGTTGCTCTAAAATACCCACTCAAATTGAGTAATCTTAGTCTGCCTTGTTCTATTGGAAGAATCAGCTGTCTTCCCTTCTCAGATAAAATCCTTCAACTCTTTTTTAATTGCTATCCTCAGCTTCTATTCTGGTTGATGAAAATATGCCTGACCTGTGTATAAAAGGACTATAACACATTTTAATTGCTTGTATCTTAGTATCCATATCCATATAACAAAGCTTCCAGTTTCTCAATTTTTGTATCATCTTCTGTTTAGACTCTTCCCATATATTCTTAGCTGACACAACAGAGTCATTTCTAATCCATACTCCTAAATATTTCATTTTATCATGTCCCCATATATATGGATATTGTTGGACCAATTTTGTGTGTGGGTACACAATTTACAGCTATTGCCTTTGTTTTAGCTTCATTAATTTTGTATCCCAAGAAGATTTGAAACTGTCTTAAAATGTTCCACAAAACTGTAATTTCCCTCTCTGGTTTTGCCATGTATAAAATAATATCATCTGCAAATAGAGCCAGCTTTTCCTGACTACCATACCAATTATATCCTTGAATTTCTGAGTCCCTTATTTTCTTTGCCAGTGGTTCTAAATATAAGCAAACAAAAAAGGGGAAAGTGGACAACCCTGCCTGGTTCATCTACTCAAGCAGAGGTTATCAGAGAGGACCACACCCACTTTAATGTTCACCTCATATCCCTCATATATGCTCCTAATTAACCTTATAATTGTATCAGGGAAAGCAAATGCTTCCATTGCCCTGCTCATGAAGTCCCATTCTACGCTGTCAAATGCTTTCTCTGCATCAAGACCCACCAATAATAGTGTTATTTTCTTACATTCTGCTTCCCCTCTGGATCATCAGTGTTCTGTTAATATTGTCAAATGTTTGCCTCTCCTCCAGAAAACCACACTGATCCATATCTGTCAATTTTGATATCACTTTTGCCATTCTTTTAGCCATTATAGATAAAACACTTTATAATTATGGTTTAGTATTGAAATGGGCCTGTATCAAACTGGGGCCAATGGAGCTTTACCCTCTTTAGGTATTACCATTACCACCATTTTCTTCCAGAACGCTGGTACTTCTCCTCCTCTTAAAATACTGTTAAACAAAACCTGCCAGATCTTTAAGTTTTTTCCCTCCTAGCTTCCAAACTTCCACAGGAATATCATCTACTACTGGGAACTTATACATAGCTAATTTTATCACATCTCTTCCTATCGTAACTGTTAGTAAGTGAGCCTCATCAACCTCTAACCTTGAGATATTACATTCTTCCATAAACATTTCCATTTGTACCTTTTCTTGATTTTTATATTTCTCTGCTTTATACAAACTTTCATAAAATTTCCGAAATATTTCTAATACTTCTACAGGATCTGTTGTTATCTTCATTGTTATAGGCCCCCTAAGTTTGGTGATGGCCCTTTCCACTTTCTGTTGCCTGAGTAGTTGTGCTAAAAGTTTTTGTGCTCTAGAATTATTATAAAAAAAAAACAGTTGCTTAACAGCAATCTTTCTAAACTCATGCATATTATCAAGGTAATACCTTATTTTCTGTTTAGCATTCTACAGTTGCTCTTTTTCCTGTTCTGAGAGATTCCTCCTATTTTGAAATACTTTAACATCTGTCAGTCCCTCTAAACAATTCTTGTTACTTCTTAACCATATCTCCTTTTCCTTTATTTCCACCCTAGTTTTAAACTCCACTTTAATTTTATCCCACTCCCTAGCTATATTTCCAGAAGAAATTTTTATCTTCTCTAGTACCTCCTGAATTAATTTGAAAACCCATTCCTTAAATTCTTCTCTCTTCAACTGATAAGTGGGAATGCACCAGTGTCTCATTTTTATTTTATTACCTTGCATTTTTATTTTAGTTATTATTTGTGCATGATTTGAAATAGTTATTGGGTGCATTTCAACACCTTTAATTAAATGCACATGTTCCTGTGAGATATAAATTCTGTCTAGCATAGTCCAGTTTTTGTTTCTTGGAGAATAATATTTAAATTCACTCTGAACTCCTAATACTGAATTCACGTCTTCCATGTCAAACATTTTCATAAATTTCTTCAAAAATTGACCCTCCTTTGTTATGTTTTCCCTTCTATGCCCCCAGACACATCTTCACTGTTGCAAACCAAATTCCATTCCCCACCTACAAATAATTTTCCTTGCTGAAAGCTGATTATTTCTCCCAGAATTTTCTTAAGCTCCATTATAGCTATTTTAGGTGGAATGTAAATGCATGCCAGCGCAATCCTTCTCCCTTGCCATTAGCCCCTTAGTACTATATATCTTCCATTATTATCTTTTTTTCATCTTCTATCACTATTGAAGGCCCTCTTGCAGTTAATATAAGTACTCCTTTTTTCCTTTGACCCAGATATTCCACTGAATAACCATCCTGAAAACTTTTCTTTATCAAATTCACGTTTAGTTCTTTCCAGGTGTGTCTCTTGTAGCATAGCTATTTGCACTCTACATTTTAATATAGTTCGCTATTCTTTCTTTTTTATATTTATCTGTAAGATTGAAAGACATTACAGAAATCATAATTTTCTTATATAGTTATTATTACCACCTTTTATGTATAACTGCTTTTTTGTTAAATGTCTAGTTCCAGCTTTTATATTACATGCATATACTGTTTAGCAGGTTTTTCTTTTATATGGTTGTTTCTTGTCATATCCATTTGAGCCTATGCCACATCTTACATAACTTTTTGTTTTTTTTTGAAAGCCCTCAAACAGAACAAACAAATGCCCCCAACCCCCAAAAAAATCTAGTAACTTAACATGCAAAACTATACACTTCTTCAAATATTCAAGTTTTTGCTTCCTCTTAAAAACAAAAGTTCTAAGTTGATAGCCACACGGACAGGCTAGAGTTAACCAAAAAGAAAGGTTAGTCATGCTGTGACACATGGTGGAGTCTGTGCTATTAGTAAGTGCTATTTGATTTTGGCTATCATTATAGCTCTCCCAGTTGAGAAAACACTTGAATGCTTTCAGTAAACACTTTCTCCAAGCCATTTCTCTTTATCAAATTGGCTTCTAGTGACATGCAAACTAGACACATAACTGTAAAGGACACCTTGTTTACCAGAAAAAAAGCCTTAGAATATTCAGTATTCTTTTTCATGTAAATGCTTTGTAATAAAATTGTTATTGGAAAATGCCTACGGTCTTAACCCAATCATTTCCTTCTGCAAGCATAGGAAAAAGTACATTGATTTTTCTTTTGTCTTGCTGTCTTAACCAGACCTTTTCTCTCTCCCCCTTCTCTCTCTTTTTTTATATTGCAGTGCCTACATTTTTAAAACTGAACAAAGAAAAAGAGAGGAGAGAGAAAAAGGGAAAAAAAAGCACCTGTTTATATTAATATCCCAATTGCATTTCAAAAAATTGAGAAAACTTTACTTCATCTAATTGGTTTTGTCTCATCTTTAAAGCTCTCCCAGCTGGAAAACTGCTATTGCTTTCAAAGAACATTATGTCCTAACCAGTTTCTCTTTTTTTTTCTTTTCCCTCAGCCAATCCCCTTCCTCCAGACTTCCTCCAGTTTCTCTATCAGATTGTCTCCACAGAGACATGAGAACCAGGTAGCCAGTTTCTCTTTATCAGGTCGTTTCCATGGAAACATGAAAAAACAGCTGCAAAATTGCTACTAAGTATGCATACATTTGCTAGAAAAGAAAGCCTCATAATATTCAATATTCTTTTTCATTTACTTACTCTCTCTTAACACTATCTAAGGTCCTTAATCCAGTCATTTCCCCATGGAAGAATGACAAAAAAGCACATTTTAGCATTGTAGTTGGTCATGCCTTTTTAACCAGGTTCTTTTTTTTCTTTGTTTTTGTTACATTGCATTGCCTATATTTCTCAGAACTGCACAAGAAGAAAGACAGAAGAGGGTAGAAGAAGAAACACAGCAACTTTTTGCAATCCTCATTGCACTTAAGGAAACCATACACCACAAATATAGTACTATTAAGAAAATGTTTTCTTTGCTTTCCGATAGCTTTCTAACCTCTCTTCCCCTCCCCAAAGCATTGTCTGAACATTAATGACATAAAGTAGGACATGTACTTTACAACCTCCCACAAATCCAACACATTTTGAAAAAGTCCAATATTTCCAAATTTTCTTTTTCTGTCATATTTCACAAATATAATTATTGCATTGTAATCCCACATTGTTACTGGTTTTATTGCTGTTCTTCTCCATCACCCAAATCCTGTCTCTACTTCATTTCCAACATACTCTCAATTCTTCTAGTCAACTCTCGTGCTCCTTTCCTTCTCGCCAATATTTTCCATTGAAATACTGCAAAAGGTTTGACAGGTAGAGTCTCTCTGTGGTCTTTATTAAAATTAATGCAGTCCGTTCCTTTCAGCTTCTCTGGTATAGTTGAATATCTCAGGTTTTCCTTAAGTGCTATGTCCTCTAATTCTCTTTTTTTTTTTTTTTTTTGAAACATCTCTTCCTGAGCAGTCTTCTATTCGAATAGCCAGCCTTTTCTTAATTTTGAACTCTGATTTTTGCAGCGTTAGCATCTCATCGGAATATCTGTTTAAAGCTTCAGTTTTTTCCAGCCTTTTGTTTTGTGTGTTGATATACTCCATCAGAGTTTTATTTATTTTAACCAGGTTTTTATGCAGTTGTCTTATAACCTCCTGTAGGTTATTGGAAGTCATGTCTGAATGTTGCATTGCTTTTTGCTGAATAGCTGCAGAACTTTCTCTAGTGAGTGTTTCTTTCTCAATTTTTGTAGCTGATTTTTTTTTCCAGGTCTTTTATATTTCCTTTATTCCTGGCATCCAGTCAGGGTACTTATTAGCCAGTTACTGAAATTTACCCATAAGCACAAGTCTACTGGCCTTCTCTGCTGAGTTTCTGTTTTCAATTGGAGAGCTAGAAACAAGCTGTTATTCAATGTGCAGCCATTTTAGAAGTCGTTGAATTATTAATAAAAATGTAATTCACAAAAGGGTTTTTACACTGTTTAATACTTAAAGCTATTACCTTAAAGTGCCAGCAATGTTTATACTACTGAGTACAGCATTGATAATAGTGATTATCGAGTATAGTCCATGATTCTGCATGTATGTAACAACTAATATACAAGATTTAGATACAATCTAATGTTCTTTTTACCATGTGCACCCATAGTGTACAAAAGTGCAGTTATTCCACTAGACTTTGGATACTGCCATTCCATCCTATTCCTTATTTGCTAAGAGTTAATTTACTGACTGTATTAACTACTACAAGTGATAATAGCACTGTGGCCCAGTATTAAGTAAGTGGTATACAGTAAGTACTTTTCATGCCGGTACTTTTCTACTTTACGACCCCTACATCATAACATTCCGTAATCTGGAATTTGCTGCCAGTGATCATTAAAATGGACTGTTAGGAGCTTCAGAGACCAACTGGACTTGTTAATTAGGGGTTATAAATACAAAACTAAATGTTTTGACACATTCTTCTTGTTGACTCATAATACAGTTTAGAGTTTGTTTCATTTTATACTGAAGTATGTGTTTGTGTTATGTGTTAATTAGGGTTGACGTAAATAATTAGGGTTTGAGTAAAGGTTAAGGTGTTCACATTGCAGACACAAGGTATACTGTTTGATTTTCACCTTTGAAAGAGAAATTGAGTAGGCTTAAAATGGCCCTCAAGATGAGCTAGCCTAATACATACGTATGAGATAAATATGTCATCTTTTTTAGAGAATTAAGGGTTGGCATAATGGTTAAGGTGTTTACTTTACATCTGCTGGGTACACGGCTTGATTCTCACCCTTGAGGGGAAAATGTCTAGACTTAAAATGGCCTGCAAGTGCAACTAGCCTAGCACTTATCTATGAACCTATGTTATGTGTCATACTCGGAAGAATGTTGAATTTCAGTTTGAGAGGCCATTTGTTAATGCACTGTATGTTGAACACTGATATGTCATGTTGGACCCATATTTCTATCAGATTTTTTATTTTTTGGATGGGGGTGGAGCAGCTGCCTGGACTATGCTAGCTCACATCAACTCATACAAAGGAAAGTACTTAATTTCTAGTATTTCACTTTCCTTGAAAGCAGTCTTGGAGAGACCACTCTGAGTCATTGTTGTATGAATCTCCAAAAATTAAAACTGTAGGTTACATTTCCAGCAAATGAGAAAGACTCTATGGTCACATACATGCTTAGGCAGTACATTTAGAATGCTAATTATTAATGTTTCAATTAAATTAGAGTTCATTAACAAAGTGTCCAGGTAGTTAGCAGAAAGAAACTAGCCTTCCTGGTAATCTGATTGTCTAATCCACTGCTATCTCACAGGGGATATAAAAATCTTGCTGTCAAATTGTTGTTACCCACTATATGTATGTATGTTAACTATTTATTTAGTTTATCTTTGTGTGGAAGCTGATGGATTTTTATTTACTCGGAATATTTTGTTGTCTTGGATTAGGCAAAAGTGCATACTTAATCTTCTCCAACCGCCATGAGATTCGCAAGATTGATTTGGTGAGCAAGGACTACACACGGGTTGCTCCCTCCCTCAAAAATGTAGTAACTTTAGATGTTGAAGTATCAACAAACAAGATATACTGGTGTGACTTGTATCATAAAAAGATCTACAGGTAATGCATGCTTTGTTTTGTAGCTTAATATTAATATGTTGTTATATCATCTGTCATATTTTTTAAAAAATGTAAAAAAAGCATTTTCACTGTTTTTAATTGCCATATGATTTCCACTGTTGTCTGTTTTTTATTTCTTTGTCAGCATTGTCTCATGAACTGTAGTATATTTTCCTGTTTGTCTGTTTATGACTGCCTGCACAGCTCTAAAAAGGTTAGACGTGACACTGTATTCTTTCTTTGTACTAATGTATAATTGCCTGTTTTAACTTCACATTGAGTGAAAAACAATTGGGATTAGATAATTCAAATACTACTGCATAAAACTAAACTTAATTCATTAGGAATTTAGAGAACACATTGCTGACAGTTCACAATCTCAAACTTCTTGGCATGTTTGGACAGAGTGGGTAAGTAGATAAACTAGTAGGACATGCTTATGAGAAGGCATATTGCTGGCCATTTGCCAAATATATTGCATTCAGAAATGTGGTCCAGTCACTCTGCAAGATTATTTTTATAACTCATGCTGACCAGTTTGAAGTTGCCAACATATTTATTTACGTTGTATTTATTTAATGTTACCAGAACTTTAGGCGAGAGCAATAGAGAAGAAAGAGTATATAGGACAAGGGTGGAAAGATGCATTCTGTACAGGCTGTAATAGATATTCTTTCTTTACAAGCACATAATTAGCTGTGTTAATGAACGTATTAGCAGTACATATCGTCAGTCCTTGGCTTGCTTGCTATTTCATGGGACAACGGTCTTGTTAACTTTGACTTCTCATTCATTGTTATAACTACTGAAAAGCTATTTAGTAATAATTAAGCTAGATTTTTAAGTTATATATAACTGGCACTATATTTACAAATGTATTCTTCCCTGAGAAAATAACTATTTATCAACTTTATCCTGGCTCAACATGCTACATGATTTGGTAAGATGATAATGAAAGTGAACCATAAGATGACAAAAGGATGGAAAGTGTGTTGTTTGAAGGAGGTAATGGTGAAAGTCACAAAAGAGCATGAGTGGGTGGTTTACTGGTAAACTGAGTGGGCTTTGGTATAGTGACATACAAAGGAGCCTTACTGCAAAGAGTCTTTAGGCTTAGAAACACGTTTAGTTGTCATGCAGGTAATATTGTAAACATTAATGGTAGTAGTTAGAGAAAACAGGTTTAGCTTGTACTATTTATTTAGTGTCATTGTAAATGAATTGGCTCAGAGATTCTTTTTATTATGGCCTAACCATTTGATAATATGTAAATAAGAGTTCCATTTTTTGTGCAATGATTTATAGCTATGTATAACAATATGATATAAAGTATATCAGCAATGTAAAAGGTATATAAACTGTATATGCGAAACTGTAGGACAACTTAATGAATTAATGAAAGTAACAGAACAACAGTAATTCATAAAAGTTACATGCATCGAAGCATCATACAGTAGCCAGATAAACCTTTAAATATGAAGTTGATTCAAATAGCTAATCATCTATCTGAATAACATTTAAAACATTATAATATGGGTGCAAGACTATGAATTCTGCATACACATATAAAAGATGAACAGACAGCTTTACTAAAACAAGGGAAGATGGAAATGAACAATTGGTAAGGAGCAGAGGAGGTAGAGTGGAATGTGGCAGGGTGGTCAGCCTAGAAACATTTAGAAAATGACAAAGAAGAATTTAACAAGACAAGAAACTGAGGATAGAATCTTGGAAAGAAGATGGGAAAGGAATTCAAAGGTAAGTAGTGAACAAAATGCTGTCCTAGTGACTTATGTAAGAGAACACTAGGAAGGCTTTCTTAGACACAGAGAAGAGGGGAAAGCAGATGATAAAAAGAAACATTTCTCAGTCTGATCTGGAGACCAAGATGTTACAGTACTTCACATCAGTATTTTGAAGTTTTTCATGCATTAAGGGAGTGATCAACTAGGAACATTAATTTGTCTAGGCACATAGTCGCATTTTAATTTAATGCATTTTTCTTTTAATTGTATAAGTAAAATGGTTTATTGTGAACAATTTTCAGCCATCATTTATGCCACTGGAAACAGGGTAATGCAGCATATTTGCTAGTTGAAAAAAGACAGACAGAAAGCATGCTTTGGGAAGGAGACTGTACAACATACTGTCTGGAGAAAACTCAAGCAGACAAAGGAAGAACATGTAAAATTAACTTGGACAGTAACCATTCAGGACTGATTCATTGACTCTAGAGCTATGATACAGAAACTTTAACTACTGTGCAACAAGTACCATTAACAGTAAGATATGTCACACCAAAAAGGTACAGTGAAGCAGCACTTGGTTTGGGGGTTTATATCGCAGGGGAGAAGGTGTATTGTAATACTTCAGCTTAATTCCAGTATTTGGTACAAGATGTTAGGTTGAATCTGTTGTTTATTTAACTGACAAAGCAAATATGAACACTAGTACATCTGTTGTTATATGTAGTTTTTTTTGTTTGTTTTTGTAGTAGACCCCATGTCAGTTTTTTTTTTTTTTGTAGTAGACCCCATGTCATCTACTCAAAATTTCAGATGCAAGAGAAACTGAGAGTTCAGTTGGGGGAAAATGCAGCTGCAGGTATTAGTGCCTTGAAGGGATTCAGATGAAAGTAATTTGCAGTGCTTGCAAAAGTGCAAGTCCAGGGTAAAGTATCTTAGCAGCAATCTACTACAGAGGTCAGTTTTGGGACTGGTACTTTTTAGTATAACAGTATTAGATATATTATAGGATTTGAATAAGAGATGATGTGGTGAAAGTTGTGAATATTTAGTTTACAGAATTATCTGGTGAAAATGGAGAAGCAGATGGCTAAGTTACACATTGGTTTAACTCCGTTAAATATAGAATAATGAATTTTGATTCTGCTAATATGGAAATTAAATGTAATTTGGGTAGTGTGATACTGAAGGTACAGCAGTACAGAAAACTTTGTAAAGAAATAATTCTCTTGGGCTGAATTGTGCTAAGCCCTGAAAACATATAGTGGCCTTTGCAAGGTGGTCTATGCCTTGCATTCTACACCATTAGGCACACCATCCTTCTTGATCCCTTATATCTTTGCAAGTCAAATAGCTCTACTGATGCCAGAGCATGGGACTTAAATCTCCACCAGCACTTAAAATAAAGTATACTGAAGACAAATGTATTACTCACCATCGACTCCATATCTCAAACAAACTTCCCTTGCAAATTAAAAAAATGTGACACCGTAGCATCTTTCAAATTAAACATGGATGATTGGATGGATACCCATAAATTTACTCCAGAAATTACCTGCTTTGACCTTCTTGAGAACGGGGTAGAGTATAAGGGAGGGTATCGCCAAGGTCATGTGACTTCTTGTCTTGTATGTTCTATGATCCTAAGAGGTCTAACTGGATGATGGGATTTCCTTTTAACCCTGAGATCATGATTCCACTGTATGATGTACTGGTGAGACCCTATCTGGAGTATAGGGAAAGTTTCTTGAAGTCTTTCAGGAGGACCATTCCCCACCTGTAAACTGTGACACTGAGAAAGTCATTTAACCAGTGTTTCTGGGTAACCCCTAGAAAAAGCACTTTTGCCCAGTAGGCTTACCGATTAAAAAGATGAATAAAAAATGAAGATCAATATGGTGGAGAAGTTGAAGAAGATGATATTGAAATTATAAAGGGCATTTTGGTCAGTACAAAGGTCGCAGCTCTCAGCATTGCCACCTCATAGCATTGAGGTTTTCAGTTTAGTTTCCATAAGGGGTGCCTTCTTTGCAAAATTGACATGTCTGCCCTGTATACTTCTTTTCTTTTCTTTTTTTTGCCAGGGTCTTTGGTTTCATCCTACATCCCACAGACATACTGATAGACAAATTCAGCAATCCTTTAATCCTCTAAAGTGCCCTTATGTGTGCAGGCAGCATGTCTCTGAGTGTATATACATTCTGTGAGAGATTGCTTCCATGACATACACCCATCGCTTGCCAGGGCAGGCACAAGCTTCCACACATATAGGATAAGGCAGATATCAGAAAATGAATAAAAAGTACAAGTTAAGCCATGAGGAGAGAATTACTGCTGTAGTTGTGTGCTTTTCTGCATCTCAATTTGCACACACGTGTGTATGCAAGTCACTTAACTAAAAAGTTACCAGATCAACCCTAAAAAGAAGTATCTGCCCCTGCAAGTTATGAGACTGAAGCTAACTTAAGGGGGAAAGGAAACAGAAGGGAGAAGACATCCCCTGGCATTCTAAGAATGCCAGCCTTAACGAGCAATCCTACCAAGTATGCTATGAAGAATTAAAGTGGGTTACAAGAAGAAATGCATAGCTGTGGCTTCACAGAAGGCAATACAAATTGTAAATAAAACAATACAAAACAAGTGCTGTGCAAAGTTTTAAGGAGGGTGTAGTTGCATGTGTTTTGGTGCTTTTTGATTCAGCAGTAAAGGCTTTGCCCTTCTGCTGATGGCATCACATTCCTTGTATCAGGGGGCATCGGATAACAATTCACTTGTGTGTTACAGTTGGGCCTTTCTGTTTTATTCCTTGAAGCCCTTTAATTTTATTATTAATAGAAGGAAGCAGAGTTTATGCTGGATATGTCGGGAATGTGCATCTAACTGGGGGCTTCCCTTTTGTTGATGCCTAACAACATGTGAGTAGGAAACTTTGACAAACTAGGAGGCAGATCTGAGGACCAAGGTGAGGAAAACATAAGTTGTTGCAGAGGTGTAAATTCACTTAATAAAGTGACCCCCAAAGCTGTATTTTGCTTAACTACTGACCACATATTAACATATTTGCCAGAAGCAGTTTCGGATGGTAGATCTCTCTCTCTCTCTCTCTCTCTCTCTGATACTAACAGGTACCACTGTATAGGAGCATTTAATATAAGGGAGGAGATGGAACAGGATGTATAATTAAATACTCCCTTTTCTGTCCTGTCCTGTATTACTTGCACCAGATTTCAGACCTCTTGTGGGTCATGTTTATGCATTGCTGTCCCACCTCAAAGAGCTCACTGGGACTGAACTGAATATGATTTAATTCATAGGTTCATCAAATATTAATAGGCTAATGGCTTAAGGGACCTTACAAGCCTAGCCAATATAACCCAATTTTACCCAATATATGGCCCCTAGAGGCAAGAGGATGGAATGGATTTGTATCTGTGCATTAAATATTTTACAGATTGCTCCTGTCCATAAGGGGATATAGGCACTACCCCACGTGTGAATTTGCAATTCCCCATCCATTGATCCAAACTGTGTTTGATGAGGGCCAGGGAAGGACTCTGCTTAATGTGAATAGGAACCCTGTTCCAAAGAAGGGGCAATCTGATTCCTTCTCTGTCTCACCAATATTTTCTGTCTGAGTTTAGATCCCTGGATTGGGTGACCCTCGTGTTGACTTGCGGATGTGTAGCAGCTCCATCAGAGCTGGATTTAGGATACTATGAATGTGAAGTAATCAGCTGAAGAAGAGCAAAGCCTTTACTTTTGAACCAAAAAGCTCCAATAGACATGCAACTACGCCCACCTTAAAACTTTGCACAGCATTTGTTTTTTTTTTTATTTTTTAGTAGAGAGGGGATACAGGGAAGACAGTCCTGTTTGTTTATACACATAGCAACACTTCAGCACAAATTAGACAAATGAGCAACTGAACTGTACAATAGCAAGACTGCCACTTTTTTGAGAATTAATTCTGGTAATGAAGGGGTGGTCTAGGAAGCTGTTGCATAATTAATTGTTATTTCTAGGCGTGAGTTTGTTTTGTGTTTTTGAATGAATAATTATGTAATTTGAAATCTAAAGAGAATGAGTGACTAAGCAGCACCAGGGCCATTTCCTTCACCATAGTGGCACAGTAGTTATTGTGGTAATACTGACATAACTACACAACTGCTTGTTGGTCGATGTAAAGATCCACTAAGTTCTGGACGCTACCATTCCTTTCAGAGTCATGTACCCTCACCATCACTACCTGTATTTAGTCCCCATAAGGAGCTATGATCACACTGTTCATTTTTGCAGGCATGTTTTAAGCCGCTGCTTGTTGGTTTTCAAGTTTTTCTATTTTGAAATATTTCTTCATCACATTTTCCAGAAACCCAAGTGTCTCCTGTGAATGAAGCTGACAGACGTGTAACTGCAAACTAACCTTCATGTTAAAAGGCTACTTCAGCTCATCCTGCTCATTCCTTCAATGCTTTTGAAAATCTTTGTCTCCCTTTCTTTCACTAATGTGTGTGTGTTTCATGCTCTGAATGTTCAGAGGATGTTTGCTGCAGTTACTCTGCATAGCATTATGTGTGATTGCACCTTTGTAATCTTTTCTTTGTGCAGTGAGGTCGTCAGAACTAGGGCAAGTACCAAGGATGTGTTGTTTCACTCAGTAACTATCAATGCAAGTATTTCTGGCTTTCTAATATCAGTACTGTTGTCAACATCAAAGCATTCCACTTGATTAGCTTTGATATACATCCTGACTTTTTTTTTTTTTGTTTAGGGAGTCACCAACAATGACTGAAAGACCATCTTTTGGATGTCCAGGTCAGCAGGGCATACAAATAAAATGCCCCCTGTTGCTAAGAATGATTTGTTAGTTGAGAAGAGTAAAAAGTGGTATGGTGAGCTGGAGTTTAGATGAAAGAACTACAAAGGATTGACACAGTAAAAGAAAAAAAACTGATGACCTATGTGCACCTGATTGTGTTAGGTGGGAGGTGAGGCCAGGCTGTGGTGGTTGTTGCCATGACAACTCCGTATAGACTGACATGATAGTGTGCAGCTCTTCAAATGGTAGTCTTCCCTTCCGGCAACAGCTGCATGCAACAAAATCCCTAGAAAAGTAAGCTCTAGCCTGTAAGCAGTGATGTGAATTTCCCCTATCTTTCTGTTTTTTTACTAGTGGCGTAGAATACCTTTAGGTCAGAAGGTGTGCATTTGAAGACCCTAATAAAGTTCTGTGGAGAGAGACATACAAGTCATGATATTTATCTGCATTTTGTCTGGGTCACAAAGGAATACTCTGAGTGCCTTTTCTACAGGATCTATATTGTTTTACTCTGCACATTTCTGAGAAAGTGTAGATGTGCTTTATGGCTGTTTCTTCCTCTTCCTGCAACACAACCCACAACCCCATAGTCTTTGGCAGTAGCCCTTTACTTTTTTTTAACAGAACCTGGTTCCATTCTTAGAGGAAGTAATTTAACACTTCCTTTCCCAACACCACATTGAACGGTAGCCACTCTCCAGAATATGTATCTGACATTATAATCCGTATATATGTCACTACTTACATGTGTGTGTGTGTGTGTGTGTGTGTGTGTGTGTGTGTGTGTGTGTGTGTATGAATATCCTGTGATGATCCTTCTGACTTTGGTGTTATTATGGTCATGCTAGTATTCTTGCCACTGCACTGAAGCCATCAATCATCAATCAGCCCTTCTTTGAGACATATTATAACCTGACATCTACATAATGTGCTACAAGTACTGCATGCTTTTAAAATGAGAAACTGTCCTTGGAGTTTCACCCTGAGGTCTTCATCTAGACATATTCTTTGCATGCGGAATCATGTTTCAGTCATATCATGTGTAGTTTTCATGTGTCGAGTCCCAGTGTGCTGGTAATCACCTGGCTCCTCTAGATACCATAGCCCTTTGAAGAAGATTTAAGCTTCTTCTGATATTGGCTAATTTATGACCCAGATCAGTTCTAGAACCTAGCTTGCTACAGCGGCAGACAAAAGTCTAACTGCTGCACCAGTAGGTTGACTAGTATGACTTAAAAATGTGTCTGAGCTACACTAGCTACATCCTGTTTTAAAAATAAGTGTTGATCACAGTATAATTTGGACCTTTTTCTTTCCTGTTTGCATCACAACTATGTTAGGTTTTTGCTAAACTTCAAGGAGTTCTGATGGCCCTGTGTTGCAACTGACCTGTGTTTGATTAGCGACATAGGAGCTGGAGAGAGGATGGGAGTGAGATGTTGATGTCAATTACCCCTTGCTAGCTGGTAGGAGGCAGTCTAAATGCTTGCTGCAATATGCTGCATGAGTGGTGAGCCACTCAACTGGGAAGTTGTGCATGCACTGAGGCATGCAAGCACCTCCCATGGACAGCGATTACGGAGTTAGGGCACACTCCCTGGTATGCAGTATGATGCTACACCAGTGTCCTTGATTTCCTCACCAGCCCTGGAATTAGGGCCAGGTTGAGCTCAGGGGAGGTTAAGGTATGTCCAGTCGAGTAGACCCAGTGAATGAGAGCAGCTGGGGCAGCCGATGGCCAATTGCAGGAGAGGGGAAAAAAAAGCTCAAGGAGTTCTGAAGCAGCAGTTTGAAAACTTTCAGCTGTATTTATACTAGATCTGACAACATGCTCACCATACTTCCTGCTTGGTCCTCATTGACTGCTAATGTCAAATACCACCTGTTACACATTGAGGTCCATAACGCATTTTTACTTCCATAACCTCTCTACTGTATGGAAAAGGGGAGTTTATATACTGTCCAGTTATATTTTAACTCATCAATTGATGATAATTTCTGACTTTCTGTAGGCCACAAATGCTGTTAACTCATGCATATTTGCTGTCCTTATACTTTGCTTGTCCATTCTCAGATTTTATCAAGCACTGCACATTTGTCACACCCTTCACACATTTTGGAGTACAAAGGGTTAAGAAGTGTGATTAGCATAGCTGCCCTTTTAACATGCACAATTTGGTTTGAAAAAACATCAGCTGGAGATTTAGTTGAGGGTCACTCTGTTGCAGGCTGGGGTGCAAAGCCCATATTCATTGGTCCTATGTATGTGTGTTTCTGTTTTCAGAAAGGAGGTCAGTGACTGTTTCTGGGTTGCACTGCCACCTCCTGGTAAGTCCATCACAGTTGTTACTCACCAAATGAACCTTTTGGTTAGCTGAAACAAAAGCAGCAAGTTTAATGGAAAAATGAGGTATTGTCCTGTAGAGATCTTAGCTGGCCAGCACTGTGAGCCCAAAGGCATTTTGATGAGGACAGTGAATGTGAATCATTATTACTGTATGCTGTGAAAATGGTTACAATAAATCTTGTTTGGACAGAAACCCTTCTATGATATGTG
This sequence comes from Protopterus annectens, assembly GCF_019279795.1. NCBI lineage: Eukaryota > Metazoa > Chordata > Ceratodontiformes > Protopteridae > Protopterus > Protopterus annectens. The sequence continues at coordinate 620,888,920 of NC_056744.1, forward strand.
TGCTTATGTGACAGAGACGGAGTGAGTGCCCCTCTTCAGGGAATAAATGCATTTGATTACTGACCAGAATAGAATTTAATATATTCCTGCAGCCTGTGATTTATTACAAAAGCAATTCTCCCTTTTATGCTTTTAGAAACTGTGCTTATTTCTAAAATGGACCTAAAACTGCAAAAATAAATAAAGTCAGTAACTTGTCCTTTTCCTTGCAGTGCTTACATAGATAAAGCCAGCGACATCTCTGAACAAATCACTGTGATAGATCGACATCTCCACTCTCCCGAAGGGCTAGCTGTAGACTGGGTTCACAAGAACATATATTGGACTGACTCCGAGAAAAAAGTAATCTCCGTGGCAACTGCAGATGGAAGCAAGAAAACCACCCTCATCAGCAAAGAGCTGAGAGAGCCAAGGTCAATAGCTGTAGACCCACTAAGAGGGTAGGTATGCAAAATGTCACCTTTGGTACATACACTTTAGTGGCAGTTTGTCTTTGGATAATCACAGCTGCATTGTTGTAATAAATAAAACATTATTAGAAGTGTGCTATTTTTTTTTTTCAAGTAACATCTATGTTTGGTTCTGCACTATGATATGCATTAGACTGCTTAATGCATAGGTTCTGTGATCACTAAAACTGCCCTTTGAATTGCTGTTAAGTACTGCAGTAACATTTCATTGTTGGACTGTTCTCATAATCTACCACTGATACCCCCAGAATTTAGTGAATTAGTGGTATGCTGCGGTACATCCATACAGATGAGGAGACTTTCTCATTTTGTTTGTGATTATTTTGATTCGACCCTAGAACAGCTGGTAGGTACATGAACAACTATCATGTTTAAAGCAGCTGTTAACAGCTCCCATGGGGGCAATACAGCTATATTCATTTTGTATTTATGGTTAATATGTAATAATTTCTCGAACCATGTGAGCTGTTTGGAACATGGTATACATGCTATTTGTTCTGTCTTGGGCTCGTATCTTATTTTGAGGCTAGCATCCCTCGCTAGAATTTATAAATGCTTGTGTATCACACTCGGGAAACTGAACTTTGTCTGTTGTAATAAAAGAGATTACTTAAATGATTGTTTTACAGAATACTGTAAGATCCACTAGATAAATGTTGTGTTGATGCAGATGACAGTAATAAAGTTCCGTTTTCTGGGAAATTATCCATACAGATGTGCAGTACTGACATCAGCTGGCTGCATGTACACGCTTACATATATGTGCACATACAAAGATATTAACATGTAAAGAGTACCCATGTGCTGTCATGTCATTCTAGTTGTTTCACACTTCTGTGCTGTTCCCCTTCCTTCTATGTATATTCGGCGTGCTCTAGAACCTACATTTTGAGCTATATCCCACAATCCCATTTCCCAGTAAGAATCCTAGGTCCCTACCATGCTAATCTTGAAATACAGTTTTCTTAAACAGTTTTGAATTGTGCCCCATTTCTTTTGTCATCTCTGCCCCTTTCTTCCTCATTCTCACATCTCCTGAATTCTATTGCACCATCGTGTCCCTTACACTCTCATATGTCCTTATTATATCCCTCTTATTTCTCTTTTCCATTGTGTTCCTGCAAGACACCCTGAGTTTTCTTCATAATGTAGACTTTCCCACTCTGTCACCACTTTAGTAGCTGTCTTTTGGATACTTTTGGATAACTATAACCCTTTTATTTCCTCTCTCTTTGGCCATCAGAACTAGACACACACTCCCATTTGTGACCTTACTAGTGCCATGCCTAATGGAAGAATGATGGAATTGTTTCTTGAATCCTTTCTCTTATCTATGCATCCCCAAATCCTGTTGATCTTAGCTACTGCTCTTTCAAACTGCCCTACACGATTGATTATATGGGTGATATCCAAATTCACTTTCGATTCCACCTGTGTCTTTCTTAAGGCCAACCACTCAACTTCTATATTTCTCAGAAACCCACCTCCAAAATACATGACTTTGCACTCTGTCACTTGAAATCTCAACTACTTTATTAGCCCTCACTGTATTCCTTTCACTTTCTTCCTGGAGACTAACTCCATCAGTAACTTTCTCTTCAAGCTTAGTGACCTAAGTAAGCAGGTTGGTTTTGTGCTTCATCCACCTTGTGGTATCTAATTCAAATATACTAAATGAGACCTGTCCAAGCATTGTTTCTGTAACACTACAGGGGTGACTGTCTTTTCCTTAACACAGCTGTCCCGTAATAGCTACCACCGTGTGCCTCTATAAGCAGTTAAACGGTTACTTCTCCACATATATGCTCCAGGAATGTGTAGTGTCACTGTGCTGTACATAATCCAGCCGTACCTGAGCCACTGAATGCTCTGCCCACTGCAGTCATTACCCTGTCATCGAATGCTATCTGCAAATAAAACTCTGAAGTTCACAAATTCAAAACATTGCCAGCACAACACAGCCTTCTGTTTTGATTAAAACAGAGAAAAAAACTGACACATTTTAAAATAAATCAGTTAAGCAGTAACGAATAGGTCCACACTCTAGATCAAACAGTTCCACACTCTAGATCAGTCAAGCAGCTAATTAATCAGATACCTGTGTTTGTGTGTGTGTGTGTGTGTGTGTGTGTGTGTGTGTGTGTGTGTGTGTGTGTGTGTGTGTGTGTGTGTGTGTGTGTGTGTGTGTACTACAGCAGGTTTTTCCACAACTAATCAGTTAGTTTTAGTATATTATATGCTGTCTGATGTATGAGAAAAATGTACTGACTGTTCCTGATCCAGCAGAATCACTTTGTGTATCGTTGTAGGAATCTTCAGTTATAACAATGAATAGTCCGTACAGTCAGCAAGCAGGTGGAGGAAATGCTGCTGTAATCATGGGGTCTGTGACACACCTCCATTCCATGAATAAGACCGAAATAAACAGACAGTGGTTATTTGAGAGAAAAAAAGACACACTGCATCTTCTGGAAAAGTTGCCTGCTGAAGATGAGAGTCTTCACAGGCCTGGGCAGTACCATTTATTACCTTGCGATCCTTCATTCCAAGGTTAACAATAACTAAACTCCCACTGCCTTCAGTGCACGTGTGTCTGTACTTAAGGCTGATAAAATGCCAAAGAAAAGTTCTGTTGTGACTTTAGCTAAGCCTGATCAATGTATCCTGGAAAAAAAAAATACTAATTTTCACTGATCATTTCTTTGTCTGAGTTGGGCTTAACTTGGATTTCCAGAGTAGTATATGCAGAAGGAAGTGGTATGAGAGACCAGATCTACTTGCGTCTTACATTTCAACAGGTGAGAATAGTCCATACAGCATGGTCATCACATAGACCATGTTCAAAATGGCAAGTGTAACACTACCTGTAGATGCCCTCAGCAATGTGTCAATGTATTAACCCATCTGAAAAGATATAAACATCATGACAGCCATGCGAAGAGATAACTGCCTGTCATATTTGTCATGAGTACTTCACTGTTTAGAAATAATACAGAAATTCAAAATACGTGTAAAGGATATTCAGTATACAGTATATTCAGGACCCAGTAAATCAGGAATGATCCAGTCCTTCATTGCCAAACCTCTAGGACTTCAACTACAGGTCCAAGTCACTTTGGAACATAACCACCTGTTAGACTTCACCTCTTCCTCTTTACCCATAATGCAGAGCACTTCCAGTATTCTCCAAATGTCTGTTTCCATTCACTGATCTTGCACACAGAAATGGCCTTGGTCTGATCTGTAAACTATGGATTTTTTTGTTTGTATTTTTAAATACATTTGTGTCTTCAGATGATTTCCTCAGCTTGACATCAGCTCTATTGCTGTTTTCATGCCATGTCACAATTCGCCTATAGACTATACATTTTACTGGGAATTTACAAACTCTTTTTTTTTTTGCCATTTTCCTTATTGTGTTTTGATTTGCTCTGCTATATTTTTTTCAGGGGGTCCTGTTGCTATCTATGCTTCAGTTTCTGAATTTAGTTACAGTACTCACTATGGAGCAGTCTTGTGGATGTAAGAAATGTAAGTCTTGGGAATCACAAGATTGCACCACAGGGCAGATGCATACTTTCATTGGGATTCAAAAAAGGATTCCAGTGCTGGCACGAAAGACTGTTTCCACAATGGAGGAAAATGTGCTTCAGAGACACATTAGCTGCAGTAAGAAAAGATCTCCTTATGGGCTAATTTGTACATATCAGAGTTTTATGGTATTACTGCTAGTGCCAATCAGCACTTTCCTGTGCTGGCCCTTGCTTCATGTAGGCACAAGTGCACACTCAGTCATTCTCCTACACACACACACACACACACACACACACACACACACAAATCAGCGTGCCTTTTTACATGCCCCTGAGTTGACAGAACATCTCTGATCTATCCTCTTTACTTCCTCCACCCGTCATAAATCACAGCAGCCTATGCCAAATTGCTCTCATATAGTCTGTGCAACCATGTCAGTGGCTGCACAGAGGCTGCTATACCTACCAGAAGTAAGGCCAGGATTAGCCCAGACAAAACCACTCTGGTGGCATCCCAAACTGGACAAGATATATAACAAAAGAAAAAAATATGGCAAACATCTGGAAGGGTAATTTCCATGAAGATAAAAACACTCACATCAAACTAAATAAGCCACTAAGAGGACTAATTGTGTCAAACAAGGCCAAAGCTGAGATTAAGATAGTCCTCCCAGGTGAAAGATAACCATAAGACCTTGCACAGCTAGGTCAGAAACCTCAAGCACAATGCACAGTAATGTGCTGAACTGGCAGTTAATGTTGCCACACTCACTGAACCTGGTGATATAGTGAACCCGTTAGCTAACAAATTCAGTTCCAGCTTTGCCCCCTTCTCACTTCCAACCATCCCACAAGAAATACCTTCAAAGATAATCTCTCTAAGGAGCATCTAATGGGCTGCACTCACTAAAGTCAAGAACACAGCATCAGTGGGCCATGATAATAGCCAGGGATACCTCCTTAACATTCTAAAATATGAGTTATCAGGACCCCTGGAGTCGTCATTTAACTATAGTCTTAAAGCAGGCTTTGTGGCACAAGATTGCAGGACTCAACAGTCATACCCTTTCATAAAGGAGGAAACTACAGAACCATTAGTCTGACTTGACTTATTTGCAAAGCAATGGTAAGAATTATTATGGAAATTATCAACAAGGACATTAGAGAACTCTTGACACTGTATCCATCCCAGTTTGGCTTTATCAAAGGAAGGTCATGCTTAGTCAACCTGGTGGACTACTTTGAAATGTCACTAAGGCAATGGGTGAGGGGAAAACGGTGCAAACTGCCTACCTAGATCTGGCTAAAGGATTTGATTAAATGCTCGACTCTGACATTGTCAGTAAACTTACAGAACTAATTATAAACCCCTTTGTAATACACTTGATAGCTAGCTGTCTCATAAACAGGACACAAGATTAGGATCAATGAGACCACATCCGCAAAGAGGCCTGTTACCAGTAGAGTAATTCAGGGCTCTGTGTTGCGCCTACTCCTCTTTGGCATCTAATTCTTGTCAGTGTTAATAGCTAAGGCCTCCGGCAAACCATGTTTGCAGATGATTGCAAACTGGGAGCAATCATTAAATCCCCTCAAGGTGAGAACATCCATCAGGAAGTGGTAGCACAAACAAACACTTTGTGCCAAAGCCATGGCTTAAAACTCATTATCAAGAAATGCATTATAGTACCTTTTGGGAAGATGGTCACTCAAGGGTAACTACATTATCGATAAAACACCCATAAAAGTTGATTCAATAGTCAGGGATATGGGAACTCATATAGATAGTAACCTAGTCTTCAGCCAACATGTGTCCAAGGTAGTAAGAAAGTCCTTCTATGTTGCTCAACTATAATAGCAATAGCATCTATGTCCAAAGAGGTCATCGTACTACTGTAGTCGGCCCTCATCAGATCCATCACAGAGTATAATGTTCTCTTTGGTATGTGCCTGACCAGACACATGACGTAACTGGAATCCTTACAAAAATAATACAGGGCTGATCACCTGAAAGGCCTGTCTCTTTACCTGGTATCATACAAACTTCTGAATGGTGATCGTTGCCTGGTGTACACAGCATCCCTGGACCCTGTTTTGATGAACCTTTTGTACATCCAGAAAACAAACAGCATCAGGACTACTAGATTAAAATACCTAAATTTTGCTTGTGACATAAATAGGACATGTTAGAGGGAGAGAGAGAAAGATAGTTTCTCAGAGAATTCCCATTCTCTTCAACTGGCTCCCAAACCATGTGAAGCAGAGTTCCTCCCTAACCCTGTTAAGCGCAACTTGAACTAAAGGATGCGTAAACAGAAATTCAACCCTGGTCTGGCACCTACGTCTCTGATGGACAGAAGCAGTCAATAAATCACTCCCTGTACAAATCAAATTTGTGGGTCACATTTAGGTTATATAGCTAGGCTTTATAAGGGTCCTTGTGGTCATTAATATTGTATACACCTATGAACCATAGTGTGATAGTCAGCACAATAATGCTAAATAGAAAACTAAGACATTAGTGTGAGACTACCAAGGATAGGACAATAGCAAAGTTATACAGGTGTGATATAGGTGGTTTGAGAATAGTCAAGTGTGTGTTGGGGGTAAATAAACTTTGGAGAGTGTCCAGAATGTATCAAAAGGTATAAAGGAAGGACTTGGTTAGACAGAGACAGAGAACAGAAGTCTATTTGAGTAGAGAAGTAGATCAGGAAACTGTTAAAGAAAAAAGTAAGGGCAGAAAGGGAATGGAGGATGAAGGTTTCCCTTATGATAATATATGAGCAAACAAGAAAAAGAACTTCCAGAGACTGAAGGAAAGCAAAGTTAAAGCTAGAAAGAAAATTAACTTCTTAGGGGGAAGGAAGATTGCAGATTAAAATAAGTGACTTGAAAAATGTTGGTAGAAGTTTTAAAGATGCAGGAGGAAGATGCAGAGATATTTAATGATTTTTTTCATTGTTGTTTACAAGTGGACTGAGTGCCTGAATTGGAAGGATCGTTTATAACGGATATAATGTTGACAGATAATTTGGTTGAGAAAAACTGAAGTACAGTCCTTTGAGGGATGCAGCACAGAATGCTTAAATGGTTAGGGTATCATCTAGTTCCCAATACTAATTAGGAGTTCTTTGCATGAGGGAGAGTACTCTAATATGGAAAGGGATAAGTGCGCTGCACAAAAGAGGGGATTCAGCCAACACCGACATTTATAATAGAAGCCGGCTAGTCTTTAACCTTTGTGGTGTGGAAAATCCTGCTAAAGTCTGTAATTTTTTTAGTGGTTGTAGACTTTAGAATGTTTCCAGCACTGATTTATGCCCAGGAGGTGCTGTCAGACTAATATGATATGACTGTTTGGTTGCCTGGATAAGTGGACAGGTGAAGTTTGTTGGATATACTGTAGATGGATTTCAATAAGGATTTTGACTGCTCGCTGTATAACTGGCTACTTTTGAAGCTTAGAATGGCAGTCAGAAGTAACTTAGTGAGGTAGAAAGAAAAGTACTTGGAGGGGAAGCGCAGAAACATAGTTTTAAGGATGGCTTTCTATAGAAGGAAGTTACAGCTACTATAGTATGATAGTAGGTAGTATTGGACTGACATTTTTCATTGTCTACATTTTTTTGACATTACTTTGAGAATAGAGGTAATGATGAAAATATTTGTGGATGATACCAAATTGTGGATGTTCTGGAAGATGGTGACCAGAAATTTCCATTGAATGAAAGCTTTGTTTGATTGATGGCAGCTAAAGCTTAAAGTAGGTAAATGCAATGTGTTGGGTTTTTGGCACAGTAATCCATGTATGACAAATGGAGTAGAATATATGTAAAGACTGTAGACATTTGTCTTGAAAAGGACTTGGGGCAGTATTTGGTACAGATGTGAGTCAACTGAAGAAGCATCTGAAGGCAGCATCTGAGGCTGATAAAATCAGAGGATTAGTAATTGGGTTGAATCCAAAGATAAGGAGGTGATGTACAGGGCATCATTTGAGACCACAGATACACCACTGTGAACACACTGAAGGTGATGAAGAGAGGGAGATATTAAACATATTGAGAGGGTGTTAGGGATACTGTTGGGATTATCAAGGTGTTGGAAAATAGTATGAGGAGAAGGTTGAAAGATCTGGAATCATCAAAACTTGAAAGTAGTATGGGAAACGAGGCTTGATATGTGTGCATAAAGCAGTAAGGGGCTATATAAATTAATGTATGGAGATTAAAATATGCATGGGGAGGATAGTCTTCGGATTGTATATGCCAGCTTTAATCTGCAGCAGGACTGAGCCACATTGCTCCTCTACCTATACCCAGCCAGCTCATTCATTCCATGGCAGTGGGAGCCAGGAATCCCCAGGCTAAGAGAGAGCCCTATGGCCTGTATGGTCCTATCTTTGAATCCCATTTGGCCCTGCATTTGAATCCCAATTCTCTCATTCACTTCATGGAAAGAGTTGGGTGGCAGGGAATAGTCTAACTTTCTGGTCCTGTGGGGTGGCCCTACCCTCTCCCTTGATGGAGCACCCCCTCCCCATACACTGGCTCTTTTGAGTTCTATTATGTACTACTGTCCTAGAAAAAGCGTGACCTCTGCTCACTGAATTGCCTTTGATTGGCTTACTTTGCATCTTGCAGATGGCAGTGCAGGTTCCCTAGGCTCAAAAGCCACGGGGAGTGGGTAAGTGGAATGAGCATCCTGAGTGGAAAGTACAGTGCAGAACTGCTGAATAATTTAAGAAGTGATGGGATAGGTGGAATGGAGGGGGGAGTAAGTGACACCTGTGGAATGGTAGCCAAAGCAAATGATTATTCTAGATAGACATTAAGCATCCTGCTGCCACTCTATAGATCCAGAATATAAATACCTTCTAAATGGGATTTATATGATGACTTGTGCTAGTGAGCTATTCCTTTAAAGGCATCCCAGTTGGTTATGCTTTCCCACTACAGTATTGCAAATGAAGTGCTTTCACCTCATAACTGAAACATGCATTAGTTTGTCTGTACCCCAGAGCATGGATTTGTTTGTTGTTGCTTACAGACAAGGAACAAGCTGATGACATCCATACTGAGTTCCACAGTACTTTATGTATTTATTTTATTTTGTATGTTGACTGGGATAATAGACTAATCACATATTTGGCCTGTTTTAGCCACCACCTGGGTTAACAGAGCAGTACATGTAGACACATAATGATACCCAAAATTAATTGGATACTTTGCTGTAAGCATATGAAATTAACACAAGTAAGAATAGGTCACTGCTAGAATAACATTTAGGAAAATTATAACAGTATACAGATTAATAAATGCATACTGAGAATAAAAGACAAATCTGATGACACAAAGAAGAAATCATAAAGTCATACAGCACTGCTGTATGATTAAAACATATGGCTGTACAGGGGTTCATTATGACAGGGAGACAGACTTCCAAACATTAGAGGGAGGAGAAGTCGTGATGAAATGAAGAGGGACTAAAGAAGGGGACATGTATTACACAGTGTCTGCATGTAAAATGTTAAAGTTGCTCAACAGTGATGAAGGGGTGGATTTAGATGAGTAAAGAGCAACAGGAGCATGTTTTGCATTACAACATTGTATTGGAAACTGGAACATTTAACTTTGTTAGAAAGTTGAGCTAAAGTGTTTTTCCTAAATTATTAAAAGGAAGGGCAAGAGAGAATGGCTGATGGGATATTAGCCCAAAGTGGTGGCCAAAGTATGTAAAATGAATTTTCAGAGGTACATAGCCAGTTTGGGGGATTGGTATCACCAGCATGAGAGTAAAGAGTTTAGAGATGTGTACAGCTTTGAAGAAAGATGTAAGCAGACAAAGGTTGTGATAGAATTATATATAACATTGTGGAAGAGTAGGTCAAGGGTCATGATAGAACTATACATAACATTGAAGAAGAAAAGGTCAAGGGTCATGATTGAATTATACATAACACTGGGGAGGGGTAAGTCAAGGGTACTGATAGAATTGTATATAATGATAGGGAAGAGTAGGTCAAGGGTCATGATAGAATTATACATGAACTTGAGGAAGAGTAGGCCAAGGGTCGTGATAGAATTATACATAAAATTGGGGAAGAGTAGGTCAAAAGTCGTGATAGAATTGTACATAACATTGGTAAAGAGTAGGCCAAGAGTCATGATTGAATTACACATAATACTGGGGAAAATTAGGTCAAGGTTTGTGATCGAATTATACATAACACTGGGGAAGAATAGATTATCTCTTTGAAGAATAGGAAGCCCATTGACTGTGGGTAGAATGGTACAGTGATGTTCCTGTGGTGGTGAGAGAAATAAATCCAGTAAGCCAGTCCTGAAGGTCATATACATTAGATTTAGAAGAGTAAGTGAGAAGAGGGGAGTTTCTGTTCTAGTTGAAGTAGTAAAACCTTTACCATGTTCATCGTGTTACCCTGCTGCAGTCATCACACTTGGGTTATCCTGTCGTCAGGCGGTCCCGCAGTCGGCCGGATTTCCAAAGTCTTGGTCCGACGTCAGTTGCTGTCGCCTCATCCCTGACGTCAGTGCGCCAGGGGTACATATACTGCAAACGATGCCATTTTCTTCAGTCTTTCTTGCCGCATGGTGCCCAAAGCAGAAGCAGTTCGCAAGTGCCAGTCGGCCGACTCCTGAGATTGTCGAATTCGAATTTCAGACCGAAGTCTTCTATAAAGCTGAGTACCCCGTTGGGGAAACTTTTCTTGCCTCAGACCAATGTCAGAAAAAGTTAACAATTGTATTTCTTGTGGGAAGCAAATACCTCATAAGGATTTTCATTCTTATTGTATACCTTGCCTAGGCCCTGATCACGACGTCACTTCTTGTCGTTTTTGTGCTAGGTTTAATAAGCGTACTATTAAAAGACGATTTGATTTTGCACTACACTTTTTTGGTAGAAAATTTAACTATAACATGCCGTCAGAGCTACCGACTACCGGCGTGCACAAAAAGCACAGGGACAAGGACAGACAGCCCAGGCCTAAGCCCGATTCCGAGGCCTTGGTTGATCCGGTCTCCGGTTCTCTGGTTATCAGTGAGGCTCCGACACAGGCCCTGACTACCGCAGTTCTGGAACCCGAGACCGCTACTGATATTTTGACGGAATGTACTAGGCCGACACAGCCTTTTACTTCAGGCCCTTCTGACGATTTACCTTCCAAGGAGGTCGGTGCTTCAGAAACGCCATCGGTTTCTGAAAGTGTATTCAGACCGACGACTCTTACAGTCAAAACGTTTTCCAAGTTGAAGATGACTCCTAAATCAAAAAAGACTACACTTCAGTCTCCTGTTCAAGGCCCTATGCCTAAGAAACAGATGCTCAAAATGGCTGAAGATTTGATTTCTCTTATCAGGGGTTCTCAGCTTCCTCCTAACAAAAGGCCTAGACAGGAGGAGGATTCTGCTTCCTCTGAGCAACTGTCTATTTCTTCGGATTCCTCTGAGGACCAAGACTATTCCTTCTCTCCTTATGAAGATTCTGATGCTGAGGATTCTATTCCCTCAGCTTCTCCTCCTGAAGACTACTCTTTTGGGGAAACTTTACACACTATGAGGGAACATTTTCATTGGGAAGGTCAGGATTACTCTGATTCCAAGAAAAGGCTCAGAGAGTTTCTTTTACTCCCCCAACACAGACCTCTAGCCCCATCCCTCCTATTTTGGACATTGTGGATGATGTCTTATTTAGAATCCAGTTTCAACCCAGACTCTCTACCTCCTGCTCCGGCCAAGCCTGACAGATACTACAGAGTTCCTGATTCCCACAAATTTCTTTACAAAAGCCCAGTAGCTGACCCAGAGACTATTTCCCAGGGTCCCAAGGGGGCTAAGGCTTCCATGGCTAAAAACCCAGTGCCTTCTGAAAGGGATTCTAGAGCACTAGACAGGTGGGGGAAAAAGGTTTACACCTCACCCACATTAGCTATGAGAGGACTAAATTGTCAATTTCATATGCTTAAGTATCAGCAATTTCTGATTTCTCAGTTAAAACAAAAGATAACCTCCCTCCCTCAACAATCTGAATTGAAAGAAGTACAGGATTTGTTGCACGCCACCGAGCAGGTGGGCAAACATAGCTTACAAATGTGGCTTTGATTCTTTAGAGGCCTCCTGCAGAGCAGCTGTCACTGGATCAGTTATACGTAGACATGCCTGGTTAAAGGAACAAAGTCTGCCTGATCATGTTAAAGCAAAACTACTAGATGCTCCCTTACAGCAGGATGTTCTTTTTGGAGTTAAAGCAGAAGAAGTTTTAAAGAAAATGGAAGATAAGGCGAAATCAATGCAGACAGTCAAAGATTTCCTACAAGTACAACCCCCTCGATTCAGCAGAAACTGGCCAACAAAAAATTGGTCCTTTCCAGCCACAGACAGACCTCAGAGGGGTAAATACAGGCGACCAAGGGGCAGAGGACAACCACAAGCCCAGTATAAACCTCGCCAATGGGGCACTACAACCCAGAAGGGAGGAAAAGACAGGTCTCAACCCACCAGAAGGCAAACTCAATGACTTGCACCTCAGCTGGCCAAACAAAGCTCTTTTGTCAGCCCCTTGGGGAAAACTAGCACTATTTGCAGACAACTGGCACATGGTCACAAAGGACAAATGGGTCCTAGACATAATTTTACGAGGATACAGATTCCACTTTCACACCTTACCAATGAAAAGAGGAATGCCAAACCTGCCACAAAATCAAAGGGCAGAGGCTCAAAAACAAATTACAGCTCTCATGTCCATGAAAGCCATTCAGCGGGTACCAACTCAAGAGCAAGGCCAAGGATTTTACTCAAGGCTCTTTCTAGTACCCAGAAAGGACAATGCTTGGAGACCAGTTCTGGACCTTTCAACTCTAAACACTTACTTACAAGTTCCCAAATTCAAGATGCTAACACTACAGCAGCTACTTCCCATGTTGGGCAAGGAAGCATGGCTGGTAACGTTGGACCTCAAGGAGGCATACCTGCATGTCCCTATCAGACAAAGTTGCAGAAGATACCTCCGTTTCATTGCAGGTTCAACCCATTATCAATTCTCTGCACTGCCCTTTGGCTTATCTACTGCCCAGAGTTTTCACAAAATGCCTGGCACCAGTAATTGCATACTGCAGACAAAGAGGAATTCAAATATATCCATACCTGGATGACTGCCTCATCCAAGCAGAAAGAAAAGACATTCTCTTACATCATCTGGCTTTTGTGCAGCATCTACTAAATTGTCTGGGGTACACAGTAAACGAAAAGAAGTCAAACTAGTACCCTCACAAAAAATGACATTCCTGGGTGCCAGCTTGGACACAATGGCCCAGAAGGCTTATCTTACACCAGACAAGCAACTTCAACTGACTCAATATTTCAAGACAATGGCAACAAAGACCCAATTAACTGCAAGAAAAATTCTGCAGGCTTTGGGCTTCATGGCATCTTGCATTCTGATAATACCATTTGCAAAACTGCATATGAGGAAATTAGAGTGGTACCTAAAAAGCGTATGGTCTCAACACAGCCACAGCTTGGACACAGTGATATCTCTCATTCCCTGCCTTCAACAGGAATTTCTATGGTGGGTACAGGCATGTCACTTCAATAAGGGTCAGCCTTTCACCTGGTCCCCAACCAGGCAAACTATCACAACAGATGCTTCAGACTATGCCTGGGGGGCACACATGGCAGGGCAATGCATTCAAGGCCTATGGACTGCAGAACAAAGAAAACTGCACATAAATCAAAAAGAGATGCTAGCTGTACAGAAAGCTCTGACAGCCTTCAAGGATCTACTACAGCCAGGACAACTTGCAATAAAGACGGACAACACCACAGTAATGTGGTATATAAACAAACAAGGGGGCACACATTCCTACCCTCTTTGCAGGCAAGCAATAATCTTATGGAACACAGCTCTGGCCTACCAAGTCCAGTTACAAGCTCAATTCCTGCCAGGACAGAAAAACACATTGGCAGACGACCTAAGCAGAAACATCAAAGATCCCCACGAGTGGAAACTAGACCCACAAATATTTACAATGATAACTCAAAAATGAGGCCTTCCAAATATAGTCCTGTTTGCCAGTCCTCAAAACTACCAACTGACAAAATTCTGTACAAGGACATTCCACCATCAAGCTTGGAAAGTGGACGCTCTCTCCTTCAGTTGGAAAAACCTAACAGCATATGCCTTTCCTCCATTACCTCTTCTCACAAAGGTTCTTTTGAAGGTCAAAAAGGAGAAACCTCGACTGATTCTCGTAGCCCCAGACTGGCCATGCCAGCACTGGTACCCGCTACTGAAGAATATGGCTCACAGCCCACCATGGATATTGCCTCAAATACCTCATTTGCTCACGCAGCAAAACAAACAGATTCTACACAGCCAGCTCAAAACCTTAAACCTGGCTGCATGGCAAATCAGTTAAGCATCCAACCAGCCCCTCTTTCACAAGCAGTACTGGATGTTATTCTGGAAGCCAGGAGGCCAAGCACCAGGAAGGCTTACTCGGACAAATGGAAAAGCTTTTCTGCTTGGAACCAAGCTAAAGGCCAAGACACAACTCAGCCTCATATGCCTCACATTCTACAGTATTTAGCTGAGATGTTGCAGAAAGGACTTTCCTTCTCCTCAATTAAAATCCATGCTTCAGCTATTTCAGCTCACTACGACACGAATCCACCTTTATTTTCAAATCCTCTTCTAAGGCAGTTCCTCAGAGGGGCAAAAAACATTAGACCACCTAGAAGAGCTCCTACACCAACATGGGACCTCAACTTTGTTCTGGAAAAACTAACGCTACCTCCCTTTGAACCAGCTTTCTCTGCAGACCTTCAGTGCCTATCTTGGAAGACTGCCCTGCTCCTGGCAATAACTTCTGCCAGGAGAGTCTCAGAATTACAGGCACTTATGGCAGTGGAACCTTTCCTCATTTTTCATCAAGACAGAGTTTCTCTACGAACTAATCCTTCCTTCATGCCTAAGGTGGTTTCCATTGTAGCTTTAAATCAAACCATCCACCTACCCACTTTCCTCCCCAATCCACAGAACAAAGGTGAGAGACTCCTGCATTCCTTGGGCATTCACAGGCAGCTTCGTTACTACTTGGATAAAACTAAGGCTTTCAGAAAAACTGACCAGCTCTTTGTATCCTATGCTACAGCTTCTCAAGGGAGGGCCATATCCAAACAAACCATTTCTAAATGGATAGGCCATTGCATACGGTTCTGTTATACCCATCATGGAGAACCAGTTCCCCCTACCATTAGATCCCACTCTACCAGCTACCTCTATAGCCTTTCTCAGGGGGGTTCCTACCAAGGACATTTTAGAAGCTGCTACCTCTATAGCCTTTCTCAGGGGGGTTCCTACCAAGGACATTTTAGAAGCTGCAACTTGGAGTTCTGTACACACCTTCACCAAACACTATCATTTACCTCTTTATTCTAAGTCCAGGGCGGGCTTCGCCACTGCAGTTCTGCAGGGCCTCATTGCCTCCACTAACCCTCTATGATACCTCCACCCTACCTTAGCTTTGGGACTCAACCCAAGTGTGATGACTGCAGCAGGGTAACACGATGAACATAGTACAGTTTTGTACCTACCATAAATGTAGATGTTCGAGTGTTCACCCTGCTGCAGTCCAGGTTACCCTCCCTCCAACCCCTCTCATCTACTGGCTAAATCTCTGCTATGCCTTACTGATGTATTTGCTTATAGCTGAAGGGATTTTGTGTTTGTACAGTGTTCTCACCATTTTGTACTAATTTGGATCACCTTTTTGGGGGCACCTGACATCTGGGGCAAGAAAAACTGAAGAAAATGGCGTCGGTTGCAGTATATGTACCCCTGGCACACTGACGTCAGGGATGAGGCGACAGCAACCGACGTCGGACCAAGACTTTGGAAATCTGGCCGACTGCGGGACCGCCTGATGACAGGATAACCCAAGTGTGATGACTGCAGAATGGTGAACACTCGAACATCTACATTTATGGTAGGTACAAAACTGTTCTTTCTGCTAAGCATGCTTCATGCGTAAGAAACTTGGAGTTACTACAACAAATGTTTATTGCCTTGTTGATTTTCTTTTAACAGAAGTTTACATGTGAGTTTGTAGAAAGGGATGGGTCAGAAATAATACCTTAGCATTTGAAGGTATAAGTAGGTTAGTCCTTGAATTAGTAAAGGTTAAAACTGGAGTGGGATTAAATAGTTTTATCTGTGTAGCAGTGCTGAGCATTCCTCTCAACCCCTTGGCACAAGAAATCTGGACAAAGTAAAAAATAATGGGAGGACAAAGGTCCAAAAATAGACCGATTTTAAATATTTCTCTTATAAACTTAAAAAGTTGATAGAATAACAGGTTTTGCATTAGTATGCATTTTAAAGGATATGAAGCCTGAAACTCAAATGTCTACCAGTATTTAGTGACGACTTAAATCCTCAGTGATTTGCCGGAAAACCACACATTTTAGGAGGAACAGACCAAAAATATGAGGTAAAAAGCTGGATGTTACATTAAAATCTGGACAGTTGAGAGGTATGATGCTGAAGAATATGTATTTATAGAACAGTTAATGTTAGTTGCTTGAAGGACTGGATTTTGTGACATTGGCCGAGGGTAGACTGGCTTGTATGTAGCACTTGAATTGAATATGGCTATGTCTTCAGGATGCACAAGTATGTTTTGTGCCATTAGAGGTGTGGAAAGTCTATTGATGAAAATTAAAAGAATGGAGCCCAAGATAGAATCTTGAGGTACTCCAGAGGAGGGGTTATTTGTGGAAAAGAGGGAGGTGATCATTTCTACATGAAAATATTGGTTAGAGGAATAACTGCTTAACTAGCTATGTGTGGATTTACCACCAGCTAAGTGTGGGCACCATTTGAAGTGTAGTAAGCTTTTACAGAGCTCAACAAGATAGCCTTGGTTTGTTGAGTACATCTATAAGGTGAGTAGGACACCCTTAGAGAATCCATGCTTTTAGTGGAAGACAATGGGATATTTGTGTGAGAATTCAGTTAGTTATTTATACATAACTTTCTGCAGTATGTTATCTAAGTGAGATTTAATTTAACATACCATAACTCTTCAGTGCATTTATCGAACTGCAGTATATATCTGTTAATTTAATTACTACAAGGTATTGTAATAATAATGTACACATATCAGGCAGAGGGGTTCTTTTAATTGAATCAGTTCTATATTCACTAGACTCCATGGACTTAGATATTCTGCATTTTCAGACAGACCATGAAGCATACCCATTGCTGTCATTTCCCGTGGATTTCATCTATGTGATTTGCTGTTATGGTACTTCTTTACACGCATTACATTTTTGTGCCTTTTTATTTGTGATGATATTATTGGTCAATACATTATGCCTTGTGCTGTTTCCTTGCACTTCACCAGTACAGGATGTGACACGTATTCTGTCAAGTATTCTCTCTCTTAGTTAGCTAGGCACCATAACCTTATCAATTGAACCATTAAATCTTAGACACAACGTATTTGCTCCTTGAAGGAAAAGTAAGACTAGATTTTGTTTTTTGACTGATGCATTTTGCTGTGGCCAGCATCTCAGTGTTATTTCTTTTAATAGCTGCATTTCTAGTCATTGTTGGCGCACCTCTGAAACTCTTTCAGTTTCTTCTTTCAGGGGCAACTGTGAAATCACTCAAATAATCCATAGTTGTTGTTATACTAACTCCTTTTCTTCTGTTATGATAGATGTGTTTTCTTCTTTTAGTATGTCTACTATATGATATGTGGTTTCTTGCCTGGTCTGTATTTCACTTTAGGTTACTCTTCTGAGATTACAGAGAATATTGCTTAATCTGAAGAACTGCCTTGTACAATAACTTTCTGAATATACCTTTCAAGGATTTATGGTCTCTCTCTGTTTGCACTACTTTCTCATAAATATATTTATGGAGTTTCATATCCATACAGTATTACTAATAATTCCTTCTCTGAACACATCTCCTTTGTGCACCTGTAAATGTCATTGACAACTATGATCTATTTCCCTGTAGGATTACAGCTGCTATACCATTTTCTCTGATACAGGTAACTGGCCTGTTTTTCTGTATAATTATAGCTCCTGTGTAATTCTCATTGACGTCCACTTGGACTTTTAGCTAGTTATTTACATGCAGGTATTTTGGCATAGGTGCTTCTGTTATCATTTCATACCTTCGTGAATTAGATTGTCAAATTTATGACCCACTGGCCTTCAAGAAGCTTGATTGCTGTAATCCAGTGTTGATATATTCTATTTTGTGTAGGCAAACATACGTTCATATATATACTTATATTTGTGTATGTATATTTATGTACAAGTCCAAAGAGATTATGGAGGTAAGACGTCTAAAACACAGGTTTATTAATTTATTGTAAAATACTATATTTTTATTTGTTTTTTAAGTTTTAAATTTTGCATGCACTGAGGCTGTTTCTCCGCACATGTGTTACGGGTATGTTGACGTAGGTGTTTTCAAAGTTTTGACGTCAGTGTTAGGTGTATTCAATTATAACTACTATTCTGATTTTATATATATATAGGTTCACAGGTGAGTACTAGGCTAGCTGCCTTTGTTGGCCATTTTAAGTCTAGCTAATTTCCCTTGCAGGTGAGAATCAAACACTGCACCTTGTCTGTGAGGTAAACATCTTAACCATTACGCCAACCCCCAGCCCTAGATAACCTGAAGGGGAATTGAACACTTAGGCATCATGACAGCAATTTGAAACCAAAGCCTTAACATGGTGAGCTACTTGTACATATACATGTGTGTGTGTCTATATGTATGTATATGTATATATATATATATATATATGTATATATATATATATATCTATATATAAATATATATATATATGTATGTATATATAGATAGATATATATATATATATATAGATATAGGTATATAGCTAGATTAGATACAGTTGTATATATATATGTGTGTGTGTGTGTGTGTGTGTGTATATATATATATATATATATATATATATATATATATATATAGTTTTGTAGAACAGTCATTTGGTAGAATCACAAAAAAATGGTAGAAATCACATTTGGTAAAACATCCATTTGGTAGAATCACATTTAGTCATATGCACGTATTGGTTGTATTTTTATTTTGAATTTTGAGAAGTCTATCCATCTGGTGGGGTAACATTGGCTCTAGGAGATAGTCACTGGTAATGTGATAACTCAACTCTTTGTAACCCTAGGTCAATGCTGATACCATTTAGCTACCTGATATTTGCAGAACATGTGTTCTTGCTGATATGTTTTCCTTGAGTTTGATAAAGTTATTGGTTTTCTTTTTAGTCTGTAAAGGTACAGTCAGTAAGTAGTGATAGTGTAAGGAACTGATATCAGTGCTGTATGTATGAAATCACTGCTGATGTGATTGCTGTGCGTGTGCTATCAGTGATTCTATAGTTCTGGAAGATTTTACTCTTTTCCAAATTGGTATAACCATGCAGAAAACACTTGTAGTTTTATTTTTCACACTTGTGTATTTTGGGAATTTCTTCATTTAACTTGTAGTAGAAATAAATTACTTGAGTTAGTTTAGAGTAAAGGTAAGTCTACCAAATGAATATTTTACCAAATGTGATGTCTAAGTTGACTGTCCAAAGCAAAATCCTCAACAAACACTCCAGAAAGGAACCACAATGGATGCTTTTCTTAGCACTTTCATCTGTTTAATATCTAAATGTTATCTGATGAAGTTTAGATATTAAATAGATGAAAGTGCTAAGAAAAGTGCCCATTGTGATTCTTTTTGCTGTGTTGTTTGTTTGGGATACATACATATATACCAAAATAATTTTTGAAGGAAGATTATGGCTCACTTCATCTGGTTATAAAAGTCATATATTTTGTTCCCTTGGAAGGAATTGTGTAATGTAGCCGTCACTTTTATTATTGATATATATAATCCTAGTAGCAGTAGTAGGTTCCCTAGTTAGGTGTTAATTCTCACCAGAGATACATTCCAGGGAGGTTCTCTCTTGAAATATTGAGACTTGTTTAGCCGAGTCCCAAGATTCAGAAAAAAAAGACTGAAAACGTTGGCAAAGTGCAAATATTGAATATCGGTCTTTTCTTTATAACTTGTTCCCCGAACTTATATATACCAACTCCAAGACTGCCAATTTCTAAGAAAAGGGAATATTCCAAGAAGTGGCAATCTGGGACTTAGTATACATAAATCCAGATTTTTGGCTATCCAGTCTGCACATCTGACAACTTTACAAAGCGAGACACAAGATTTCAAATGATTACGTTCTAGGCATAGACTTTCAAACTGAAGCAGATGAGCGATTTGTGCTAAAGGCCAGGCAGGGGCCACCTCTACGTAAGGTGTAAGCAACTAAATATAGTGACAGTTCCTGAAGTCTTTCTGAGCATTTCAAGCTTGCCAACCATGTTTTTTTTTTCTAGTAAGGAATCGTTAATTTTCAAATGCTCGTGGTAAACGTGTTTGAAGGCTAGAAAATGCAGCACTGTATTCAGTAGTAGGTCATATCAATGAGATGTAAAGTGGTTCCTGTCTGGAGTGACCATCCATGCCCTTTAGAAATAAATTGTGCTACAGAATATGCTTTAATGATTTTAGCTGATGAATGCTAATTCATTTTCCCTTCTTTCTTTTTTTTCCTTTTCATTCTTTTATAAAGGGATTGATTTTTAGTGAAGGTCAGAACTAGAGGCTGTGGCAATTACTATAACTC
Organism: Protopterus annectens; assembly: GCF_019279795.1. NCBI lineage: Eukaryota > Metazoa > Chordata > Ceratodontiformes > Protopteridae > Protopterus > Protopterus annectens. Next base: position 620,909,691 of record NC_056744.1, read on the forward strand.
CTTACCATGCTGTGGACCTTAGAGGAATTGGACATTGCTGCTTTTAATGTAATTGCAGTGCTGAAAACAAATTTGTTATTATTATTATTTTTCTTTTTTTGCAAGTTACAGTTAATCATGAAAAGGATCTGCAAGTTGAGCCTATTCCTAGAGTCCCACTCTGAGATCTTCACATATGATGAATGCACATATCAGAATTGCTACTGTTCTTTGAGTAGCAGCCATTTTTGTGCAAATTATCAAAGCTCTAACTTTCTTTCATTCATTAATTTGGACACCTATAGTCCTATTTCCAATCCAGCTATTTGTAGGTAAGGTTCTTGAAAAAGTTGTCTACATGCAAATGGACCCCTTTTTCATGCACTTATAGAATGTATGATCCAGTCCAGTCTGGATTATAGTCTAGGCACAGTACAAGGATAGCCATGGTTATGGTATTTAGCAGTCTTATACCAGAGAGGTCGTCAGTGCTGATCCAGCCAGGTCTTGCTAGATCTCTCCACTGCATGTGACACAATCAGCCATGACATCTCACTTGATCATTTGACCCGTTACTGTGGTATCTCTGGCGCAGTATCACAGTGGTTTGTCTCCTACACCAGTGGTTACGCTCAGCAGGCTGCGACTGTTTTGAAGTTGTCTTAACCGTATCCTGTGACATGCGGGGTGCTTCAGGGTTCTATCCTTGGTCCTCAAATTGTTTACCATGTATGTGCTCTCACTGTCTAGGGTGCTGTGTTTGACTCTGACTTCTGGTAACTGGTTAGGCTTGTAATAGCCTGTGGACTGATAGGCTAGTATTTACATATGAACATTTGAACTAGGGGATACTATATGAGGTAGGGGATTAAAATTCAAGTCTTACGCTGCTGTTACTCAGTTATACCTCTTCTTTCCAGGAAACTCTTTGGTGGGTCAGACTTGGAAAGCTTTTACAAATTTATGAGCGATACTCGTTTGAAGCTAATTACCAGAAAGATAAAATTCAAGACCATTCAAGCTACTTTGCATATATCCCTTACTTCAGTTTTGTCATCTAATGTTATTTACACTGGTGACTACTGCAGTACCCTGTACCTGGGAAAAACCTCATGTCAGGGTTGACCTTCATCTTGTATAGCATTCTGTTCATAGACTAGTTACTGGGGTATCTAGGTACCACCAGATCATGCTGCTGCTGAAGAGACTACATCTCATATAAAACTTTTGTCCTGGTTTACTTAACTCTGCACATAGTGGGTCCCCCTTATCTTAGGGTCATCTCAGCTAGACTTGCCTGCACTGTTATTGAACAACTCTGACCCAGCGAAAACTGTGTTACCCCCGGCCGTGGTCACAAAATAGGACACCAAAGTGAAGCAAATGAATTCTTTATTCTCTCTCTAGCGCCTGTGTGTTTCCACCTTCAAGGAATCATTGAAGGTGGAAACACAGAGGCACTAGAGAGAGAATAAAGAATTCATTTGCTTCACTTTGGTGTCCTATTTTGTGACCACGGCTGGTGGTAGCACAGTTTTCGCTGGGTCAGAGTTGTTCAATATTAAGGAGAAGGAGAGTGTTTGTATTTTGCCTGCACTGTTAGTTCATCTGACCACAGATTTCTGAAGGTTTCTAGGGTAGACACACTCATTTGTGATTCAGGGTTTGTGTCTCTGAAATCCCCTGCCTGAGTGGCTAAGGGTGATCGTTTCACTTGACTGTTTCAACTATATGCTCAAAACAGACCTCTTTGGTCTGATAAATGAAGGTTAGCCTCATTGTTATCCCTTTTTGTAACAGAGCTTAATTATAAGCACTTACATAAACTGAAATTTAAACTGTTTATCTAATTCACTGTCATTGGAGGACTGGAGCCTATCTTAATCACTTATTAGGAGCAAAACAGAGAAAATAATTTTGGTTGGTTATCACTCCACTGAATGGTGTGTGCGTGCAAGCATGCATGCTTACTCACACACACACACACATACTTACAGGCAACCTAGAAGAATGACATTTCACTTACAGCATGTCTTTCAGATTTGCAAGGAAACGGAGCTCTCAGTATAAATGCAGGTAGGCGCACGAAGGACTTGCATATTCCACAGGGAAACCACCCCAGCTGAGAAGTGAACTAAGTACTGCAAAGCAGCAGAACTAACAGCTGCATTACTGTGCCACCTCATTTTGGAAAACTGTGCATTTTTCTGTCCTAACCTACTGTTTCATTATAGTTTGTTAGATCCCTCCTATTTTAAGCAACAAGTAGAGACTTGAGAACATAAAGCCTATAAAAATAGCAACAGTGTCTCCTTTTATTGTAAATTGCCACGGTGGTGCAGCGGTAGCGTTGTTGCCTCACAGCAAGAGGTTCTCCTGTTCAATTCTCGGCTGGAGTGCCTTCTGTGTGGAGTCTGCATGTCCTCCCCACGGTCGAGTAGCCTCTGAAAGACATGCATGAATGGGCGTGCCTTCGCTGAAGGTTGGGCGTTGGGCTGGCAACTCGGCACCATAAAAATCTTCTGCCAATCATTAGCGGACCAGAGTTCCACTGTGGCGACCCATAACCGGGAAAAGCCGAAAAGATAAACTGAAGTTACATGTTCATACATTACGGGTCTGAAATTCCAGGAGAGTGTTTGTACCATCAGTGTAAGTCATTGAAGAACCATAGAGTAGTGTAAGTTTTGAAAGTTCAGGAAGCTACTGCATTCTTTTAATACTTCTGCTATTAATGACAAATACAAATGTTTGAGTTTTGTTTTTCGAATTTCATAGCATCAGCACCAGTTTAGTGGAATTATCCTCATTTGGTTTGCATCATTCTTAATGCTGGAAGGCCAGCAACATCTTCACAGTAGAATTCTTTCCAGCTACGATTTAAATTATTGTTTGGAAGGTGCATTTTGATATTCTAGTAAAACAATTAAATCCATTTTAACATAATGCACTAAATATTCAGTTATTGAAAAGGGATCTGTTCACCTTCCTTTTGGAGCTGGCATTTTCCCTTCATTAATGCTGGAGAAAAGTACAGTTGTATAAAATCTTACCATAAAGATAGAGGTCCTTGCCTTCACTGCTGCAGTATTCTTAACATATGGGATTCTCTGCCATGGAAGCCCGATGTCTGGCCAGTCTACCAAAGACTACTGTTGGTTTAAGGTATGCTGAACGTCACCCAAACGCTCCTTGCATAGCATAGGGCATAAAGGTGACATTCAGACGTACCATAGTCAGAACTAATTGCCCCAGTAGGGACACCAGTCCAAGGAACCCAAGAGGTAATCTATACATCCAGGAAGGCAAAGGACAGGGGGAAGGAGGGAGGGAGTACTGCAGCAGTGAAGGCAAAGACATCTACTGTTATGGTAAGATTTTACACAACTGTACTATGTCCTTACACTCACTGCTACAGTATTCTTAACATATGGGACAGTGCAAAAGCTCAAGAGGAAACTTGTGAGGGGAAGGAGCAGAAGAGGCCCTAAAAAGCCATGAAGAATGGCACTAGCAAAACCAGCCCTAGCTGTAGAGATACCATCCAACTTGTAGTGCTTGGTAAAGGTATGCACAGAAGCCCAAGTAGCTGCTTCAGGACTAGAATTAGTATTTAAGCCCTTGAAAAAAGCAATAAGAAGGCACAGCTCTAGCAGAATGAGCCTTCACCGAAGAAGTAAGGTTCTTCCCATTAAAACAGCCACAAAAGGAAATGGCTTTAGAACTCCAAGAAGATATAGTCTGCCTGGATACAGCAAGTCCCAAAGATCTAGGATGAAAAGACACAAATAACTGATCACATTTTCTTACAGCCTTAGTCTTATCCAAATAAATTCTGAGTTACCTATGCGCGTCCAAAGTATGCAGCATCCTCTCACTGTCAGATTGCGGAGAGGGGAAAAAGCAGATAGATTAAATCGAGTGATTAAGTGTGATGGCTCATTAACCTCCTTAGGCGTAAAAGAAGGGTTAGTGCGCAAGGACAACCTGTCATCATGAAAGACCAGAAAAAGGAGGACAAGCCATAAGGGCTTGCAACTTCACCCATCTGGCCAAAGTAAGAGCTAACAAAAGAAGAGTCTTCCATGAACAATGTTACAAGGAAGCCAAAACAGGAGGCTCATAAGACGCCTGAGTCAACTTTTACAAAAAAAACATTAAGATCCCAGGGAGGAAGAGGAACAGGTTTTCTGGGAGGTTTAATATTAAGGACGCCTTTAAGAAATTGTTTCACCTCAAATCTAAAAGCTAAAGGAGAAGATAAGGCTCAAAAAATGAGCTGAACTTGTGGGAGAAAACTTTAAAAATAAGATACCCTTGCAATAAATGTATTTTATATTATCACACTTGTGCTTGGAGTTTGACATTGCTTTCAGTAGAACAGTGTACTTGAAGCATTAGAAACTGAGTAAAAGTAATTGTCCACGTAGGTTGACAGTGCATTTTAACAATGTAATTTGCATTATTCTTGATTTACATAACTTTCAGAATTACTGCTTGCATAGTTATTGCACAGATTAGAAAAGTACATTCTGACATTTGTTAAAATCATTACTTTAACTTTTTTTTTGTTCTGTCTTTCATGTTTTTGTTTTTCTTATTTCTGTTTTTAGTTTCATGTACTGGTCTGACTGGGGCAGCCCAGCAGGGATTGAAAAGGCAGGGTTGAATGGTATGAACCGGCAGATATTGGTATCCAAGAACATCGAATGGCCCAATGGAATCACACTAGGTATGGACTTTTTCATCTCCATCATATTATTTTGAACAGTAAGATGTAAAGCAGCACTTCCAAATGGGCAACGTGGTGGTTAAGGAACTCTGAAGAGCTGCACTGGGGCTCCACATTGTTCAGATTGTAACACAGCATGGAGCTCACCCATGTCTGGTTGACTGACTATGCAGATGACATCAGAATATAAGTAACTTCAAACAGCTTTCATCCAATAGTCATAGTTAAACATTTGCATACTTGGAATATTGGAACATTGCAGGCAGGATGTCATATGATTCAGATAAATGTGATATTACACGTGTTAGACTGACAAAAAGACAACATTTTCTATTCCTAATGCATTTTTTGATGTTGCCACTGAATTTATGGATTTTAGGTTCATATGTTGGTACTAGGCTATTGGCCCTAGGGTCTATACAAGCCTAGGCATAAAAATTCCCTGGCAATTTCTTCCCACAGTATTTACTTCCCTTTTTTAAACCAATTTTCTCCCTTTTGTTTGCTGTCCACTAGATCCCCTTCCTCTATTGGGATTGTCACTCACCATGTTTTTTTCTGTTTAGGGTTTCTAATCCCCCCATTGCCTGATGCCTGCCCCAGCTACACAACATTAAAGTGGGGATTGCAGTGCCAGATCTGTATGACACATGCATTCCTCCACCTATACATTCCCCTACGTCCTGCACCAAGTGTTACTTGCCATTCCTTTGCATGCTGCATAACCTGGCATCTGGTGCACTTCTCCTAGCCTCTTCCAGAACCTACCAGTGCAGCATCTCAGCCAGCCTCCCCTTCTTATTCACCCCCATCCATCTCTGACTGGTTCCTCAAGTACCCAAGTTCAGCTCACATTCAGGAATTTGTCCTTCTACACATTGGAGCTAGCCTGAATTTAGGGATTTACCTGTCAGTGCTAGAAGCAACATTTGTTATTTGATATTTTAGTATACAAGCAGAAAAAGAAACTAATGGTAACATTTTAGATGCTCATTCAATGAGGCAATCGGGCTATTATTTTATTTATTTAGTTAGTTATTTTATTTATTTTTATTTTATTTATTTGAAGTTTGTTTGCCAGGATGGTCCATTGGGCCAAGTGAACCCATTTTCAATGGAGTCCTGGGGAGAAAAGCTCCATATGTACAATATCAAGTAACAATATATAAAAGTAATACAATAGCATAATGTCAGGAAAAGAATAAAAAGAAAATACAATACAATAATGCAATAAAATTAAAGTAAAATACAAAACAATATTGTAATAGTATGTAAGATTGAACAGAAGAGTACATATAAGCATGTGAGAATGTTAATACAGCAGGAATGTGAAGCTTAGTGACAATTCATGTCAATTTATAAATTTTTTTTTTATTTTGTTTTTATTTTTTTTATTTTTTATTTTTTTTTAGGAATGTTAAGAAAGGAAATAGAAGTAAATGCAGACGAATATAGACTTAAGAGATTATTTACAATGTGACTGGGGAGGTAAGGTAGTAGCTGGGGATGTTATGTAGGATGGTACATGAGCATTCCCAGTGAGATGATAAGTATGGGTGATAAGGAAGTAGCTGGGATGTTATGTAGGATGGGAACATGAGCATTCCCAGAGAGATGATAAACGTGTGTGTAGGAGAGTTTTGAAGATGGGAAGGTTGCTGGTGCTGCGGATATGAGGTGGGAGTGAGTTCCAGAGACGGGCAAGGGAAAATGAGAGTAAGAGTTTGCCTGCTGGACGGGCAGGTTTGTGGAGTTCAATTAGGTTCTGAGTGTTGGTTCTAAGGGGTCTGTTAGCTTGGTGTATGGTGAAGGTTGAGGTGAGTGAGGGACAGAGTGAGGGCTTGAAAATGAGCTTATGAGCATGAGTTAGTTGAGTGTAGGTAAGGTAGTTAGGGAGCTCTAGCCAGTTTAGTTTATGTAGGGCAGTACAGTGATGGGAGGAGGATCTGTGGCCAGTGGTGAATTTAGCGATTTTGTTGTAACAGGAGGAGAGTTTAGTTTTGGTAGATGATTTTAGGTTGGTAGAAGTGGGGCCCCATATAGGAGGGAAGGGATTAGATATGTGGTAGAGAGGAGGAGTCTAGTGGATGGAGAGAGGAAGTGAATATGGCGATAGAACATACCAAGTTTTTGGTGTGTTTTTTTAATGTTTGTTTGTATGTGGGAATCAAAACTAAACTGATTGTCAATGAGAGCTCCTAACAGTTTAGCAGAGGAAACGACTTCTATGGATGTGTTGTTGTGACTGGTTATAAGGAAAGAGTTTATGTCGATAGCTATGTTTTTGGATGGGGTGAATATCATGAGTTTGTTTTTTGATGGATTTAGAGCTAGATGGTTTTCATGCATCCATTTTTCAGTAGTTGAGAAGGCATCCTGAGTTAGTTTTAAAAGGGAGGGAATGGAGTTAGCAGCACAGATAATTGTAGAGTTGTCTGCATATTGGACTATTTTAGCATTTGGGATATTGTGGTGGAAGTCGTTAATGAAGATGTTGAACAGTAGGGGCCCTAATATGGAACCTTGGGGTACACCAGTGACTGTGTTGAGGAATGAGGAGGTGGTTTTCTTCCATTTAACTGATTGTTGCCTATTGGCAAGGTAACTTGTAAACCAGTTGATATAGGAGGATGAAAGATGTAGGTTGGAGAGTTTGGTCAGGAGTAGGGAGTGGGAGATGGTATCAAATGCCTTAGATAGGTCTAGGAGGAGGGTGGAGACAATTTGGTTAGAATCTCTAGCTTTATTTACAGTTTCAAGGAAGGAGAGTAGTGCAGTAGTGGTGCTATGACCGGGTCTGAAACCATGTTGTGTTGGGGTTAGTAGGTGACTATTGATGAGGTATGGTAGTAGTTGTATGTGAATGCATTTTTCCAGGAGTTTGGAGATGGGAGATAAGATGGCTATGGGCCTAAAGTTAGAGATGTTATTATTGTTACCTCCTTTGTAGAGGGGAATAATGTAGGCTTTTTTCCAAATTTGGGGTACATAACCTTCTTGGATTGACCTATTTATAAGTATACAAATAGGGAACGCGATGGCATCAGCAGCTGTTTTTAGGAAGAAGGAAGGGATATTATCAGGGGCATTCGAGCAAGGTTTGAATTTGAGAAGGAGTTTTTTTATGGTAGATACAGGTATGGGTTTGAGAGAGAAGAGAGGGGTGTGGGAGGAGGAGGAATCTGAGGAGGAAAGGGTGGTGAGAATTTCTGGTTGGTGAGAGGAGTTGTTTGTGAACGACGATGTTAATTTAGATATGAAGTCAGTGAAGAAGCTGTTAAATTGGGAGGCTAGGTCGGTATCAGAAGTATTGTGATCAGGGTGTGGGTTTTCTTTTTTGCCTGGGTTGAAGAGGGAGGAGATGCTGTCCCAGAATTTTTTTTGGTTGGTCTTGTGATTGTTTTGGAGGGTAATATAGTAGGATTTGCGGTCAGAAGTGATAAGTTTCTTAGCTTTATTGCGGAGTATTTTGTATTCGTTTAGGGTGGCTGGGGTCTTGTATTTATAGTGGTTTTTCAAGGCTTTGTCACGGAGGCACATGATAGCTAAGGTATTTTTGGTTAGCCATGGGATAGTATTGCTTTTGATTCTTTTTGTTTTTAGGGGTGCCAGGGTGTCTAGAAGGTTCAGGAATGATGTGTTAAAGTAGGAGACAGCTTCATCTAAGGGAAGTGTATTTAGGGGATTCCAGTGAAATTTTTTAAGTATGTCTGAGAAGGTGTTGGGGTTAAAGTTTTTTAAGGAGCGCACAGAGATGGTGGTATGTGGTAGTAGTAGGGATGGAGAGTGACGGTGGGCGAAAGTAGGAAAGTGGTCACTGAAGGAGTCAGGGAGTGTACTGCTACTGGAGATAAGGTGTGGGTGTGATACCAGAATCCAGTCCAGGGTGCTTCCAGAGGAATGGTCCTTAGACGGTCTGGTTATTGTATCAATTAACTGATGAAAGTTGTAAAAGTTTATATTTAGGGGGTTTGTAGGGCATTGGATAGAGGACCAGTTGATGTTAACATCACCTAGGATAATGGTTTCATAAGTAATATTGGTGGAGAACCAAAAGAGGATGCCCTCAAGGATAGGTATGTTATCGTCAGGAGGGATGTAGAGGGAGGCTAAGTAAATTGTTTTATGTTTGTTAAGGTAGAGTAGGGTTAGAAGTATTTCGGCATTAGCAAATTTGGGGAACTGATTTTGAAAATGGGGTAACTGAAAAGGATGAGGAGTAGAGTAAAGCAACTCCACCTCCTTTTTTGTGGGTTCTGTCTTAGCTGATGATATTGTAGTTGGGAGGGGTTATTTCTGAATCATTTAAGAATGGTTTTAGCCATGTTTCAGAAATTGATAATATGTCAGGATTGTTATGAAGAAGCCAGGCATGGAGGTTAGGGATTTTGTTACATATACTTTGAGCATTTAATGCTGAGAAGGAGATGGCTTTTGTGGATGTTGGTTTATTGGAGGGGGATGTTGAGGGACTACTGGAAGAGAGGCCAGGGTTAGGGTGTATATCACCAGAAAGTAGGGTGATGGTAAGTCGGTGTAGATGAAAATATAGGTAATTTGAGAGTTTACTGTATAGTTTAAGGGTTATATATTTTGTGGAATTATCGCATGTCTGGCTAGGAGTAATATGTTTGTTGGTTATAAATAGTTTGAAGGGGAAGAGTAGGGAGGGGTTGCATGAGTATAGGTGAGGGCTTATGGAGGTGGAGGAGTGTGTGTGTAGTGGAGGGATTGAATTAGTTATGTGATAATAGGGGGAGTGAGTAGTAGTGAAGGGTTTGGTGATGTATGTTAGATAGGATAAACTGAGTAATAGTAGTAGATGGGTTACAAGTGAGGAAGGTTTTGTTAGCATTGCTGTAATTGGGGTTGTTGTTGGGATGATTGGTGTGAGTGGAGTTTTGTAAGGTTGAGGGTGGTGATGGTAGATGACTGAGAGGTGGTGATTAGGGGGAGGGGAGATAGGGGTTAATTAGAGTGGGTGTGGCTAGTAGAGTGTAAATATAGATGTAGTGGGGGCGTGTGGGAATTGGGGGCAGGGTAGGGGAGCGGAGTGAGCCCGTATGGCGAACGGAGCGGGATGAGCTGGGAGATGAAGACCAGGACAAGGCAAGAGAAACGATCAGTAAGAATAGGTGAAGAGATACAAGGTAAGGATCGTAAGGTAAGTAGTCAGACAGGTTATGGATGGGTGGAGAGACCAAGGAGGAAAGAAATGTAGAATTTACAAGGTGGAGGGGTAGAGAAATTAGTTGGAGATGTTATCTCTTTCTAGGTTTTCCTTGTTGAATGTAAGGTTAGAGCTAAGAGATTAGGGTGAAAAAGTTAATGGATGGGAGCAGCCATCTGCTGTCCAAAGTGGGTAATTACAGATATATGGAGCAGCACAGGGGTGAAAGGAGGGGGAAATATTTAAGGAGCTAAAGGGGGTTAGGGTCGATGTTGGGCTGCTGGCTATCGCACGCTGGGTCAGAAAATAACATCAAGGAATGGCACAAAAAGACTGAGCAGTAAGGTACATACACTCTTTATAGTATAGGTTCTTGTGGGGAGGCAGGACAGTTTTCCAGTACACCACACGATCCCTGAGGTGGTTCTTTCAGGTAGGGAACCCAGGAGCAGTGTAGGACCAGTTAGATGTCTGGAGTAACTTGGGCGTTAGTTATTTACATTTTATTAGCTGGATTAGAGAATTGGTACAGGATCCAGACCATAAGGCAGATTGACATACGAGTGACAAAGAGCGTAATTAAAAATATCAACAAAAACACACACAAATAGCAAAGAACACTAGTGTATAGCACAATATGTACTGGATTTTTGGTGGCAAAGTTAACACTGTTATTTTAATGTTAGTCCTATGTATTTAAAACAGGAACATTTACATCCCTTAAACAAGTAGTCCTTTTATTTTTTTCTAAAATAGGGGGAGATCTTGCAAAGTAGTAATATCAAAAGGAACAGCATTCCAACATGCAAGGCCAAGTTTGGAGTATAATTTCTCTCAGCAGTTTATAACACGACTTATGTACTACTAATCTGTTAGCAAATGGAGAGCAATTTTATTAAGGAAGAATTTGTAAGTAAATGTGTTCAGTAAACAGAATGCCCTATATCTATCTGGAAGCAATTTGGCTTTAGAAGCTGTACTGCAATAATGTCCATTAGCGCTAAACAGAGAGAGAGAGAGATTAATTACAATACCTTGTTTTCCATTCTGCAGTAATGTCTGGCTTTCGGCATTCACACATATTAGAAGGCACACAAGATGCGTTTGTGTAAGGTGGTGAGACAATTTGTTGTTGATAGTCTGTAGCATTACCTAAAAGCTGACCTTGGCTTGTATCTAAATTTCAGGGATCAAGAAATAGAGATGACCTGATTGGTGTTTTTGTCCAGTAGCATTAGTGAATACAGATTGTACAGTATTATATGCTTGTTTTCTACTCAGAAATTTGTATACATCATCTCATCAGATTAAATTCCAGCAGTCCTAATGCAGTAGATTATTAGCTGGTAGTGGGGGATTACTTCTGCTAGGCAATAATTTGTATGGTGCATTAAACTAATTTCCCATCTACCTTTCTGGTACCAGTTTAGGTGCATATCAAAAATGTGTGGCTGACTTGCAAAAGAAAATAAGATATATTCATTACAAAAAAGTTATGGTTTATAATAAAGTCTGGATTTACTGGCAAAAATAATTGATACATGACAGCAATGCCATTTAATCGAGCCTTAGAAAAAGGGTATAAGAGGAGTCTACTGGAGAGGTTTAAATTAGTGGCTGCAGACCAGTTCTTGCATCTGGAGGTATGCTGTGGCACTGATTCCTAACAGAGGCTGAGTGTCTACTGCAAGTAAGCATAAACACACAGCTTATTGGCTTAATGTATGCATTGCTCTGTAAATAAATTATGCAAGTTACTGTTTACTCATCTTAATTTCTATGGTGCACCCCTGAAAAAAAACTTTAACTAACTGACAGTGAACTCCCATGCCTGTATTATTCAGGAGCATGTATGACAGTCATAGTGTTTCACCACCATTCCTTGTACAAGCAGGGGCACATTATGACTTACCTTTAATTGTGATGTACACTATATAACAAGGGCAAAATGTTAAATGTTGCAGGTCATGCCACATTACAAGGACAAAATGTTAAATCATGCAGGCCACAACACCTTACCAGAACAAAGTATTGTATCATGCAGACCAAAGCACATCACCAGGAAAAAAATGTTAAATCATGCAGACCAATCCACATTACCAGGCAAAATGTTAAATCATGCAGGCCATACCAGGACAAAATGTTAAGTCCTACAGGCCACACCACATTACTAGGACCCAATGTTAAAGTATGCATGCCAAATCCCATTACCAGAACAAAATGTTAAATTATGCATGGCACACCATGTCACCAGGACAAAATCTTAAACTATATGGGCCACACTAATGTTATTAGGGCAGAATGTTAAATTATGCAAGCTACACTAACACTTCCAGGGCAGAATGAAAAGTTGTGTGGACCACACCAGTGCTGCTAGGACAGAATACTAACATTCACAGGCCACACCATATGGCACAGTTCATGGTGGATCCTGTGTCATACACAACAGCTCTGCGCTGCTGTGAAGGTTATTCTTTAATAATCCGTTCTATAATGTCTGGGCAAGCATTTTATCAGCTGTTTGAAATTCAGATAGTATGTCAGGTCCTCTCAGAAATGCAGTGATTTGTATTTTGTGATAATGAAGGTGGTTTAAAACCAAATTGAAATTATGTACAAAGGACAGTGATCACTGAAAAGTGTTTCATTGCAAGTATCTGCACTTTCAGTAAGCCAATTATGTGTCTGAAGCTGTCACTTGCCACTGACAGGCTCATGTAGAGGTATGCTACATAAATAGTCATGTAGACTATGTTCTGTTTCATGTATAAATGTCTGTAAGAGCTTGATTAATACATTTTCCAAGTCACACTTTTACAACCCTAGACCTGTATGCAACCAGACATAATTCAAGCAGCCCCATTCACTTCAGGGGTGGGCTGCAAGGATGTTAGATGGATATTTGTGTCTTGCACAATTCTTCTTTGAGAGTGACTGCTGCTAACACAGTATACTGACAGATTTTACAGAAGGTATTACTTGGCTCTGGAAATTCAGTGTTTGCATTTTTGGTCTGAAATTAGCTTGGGGAAATACAGGTCATCACAGCCTCCTTATGAACATAGTCTGCTCCAGATGTGTAATCTAGGAACATGAGACATGACAGTGTGTGGCTTCATTTAATCTGCGTGCCAGAACTTCAGCATAAGGTGGCAGCCACAGTCAGGAAGGAGTGCAGTTAAGTTACAAGCCAGATGTTTTGACAGGTCCTCAAGGAAGTTAACGACTGGCTGTAATATAGACTGTAGGTGTTCTTAAACACTTGTATTGTAACTTTGTTGTTGTCAGTAACAGCTCTGCCATGTCTGGACTGTCTCATTATTTTGCAAAAGACGGGCACAAGGACATTCAAGTGTGGCTTACACGGAATCAAGCCACAAACTCTCCTGAGCTACATTGCACACAGAAGATTAAGGAAACATGAAAATTCTGTTTGCAAAATTATCCTTGTAAAGCATGAAATCTGGATACTCGATTTAAGGAAATGTATCCTTTTGTGTTACCAGTAAACTGAACAGTATCAAATATTGAGTCCAACATATTATTTATATTTTTGGTGTGTCCCATTTATACTTAGTTATATGCTGTGCAGCTAAACCAGAGTTGCACATGTTATGCTGAATTTGCAGGTAAGCGACTTAAGCTAAATCTATATACTTAATGCGAAACATAGATTTTACAACAAAGTTACAGCACAACTTTTTGCCCCCTTGTTCTTGTGAATGGCTTTTGATATTGTAATAGTAAGGCTGCTCCATCCTAGTTATAATTTATTCACAGAAAAGCCAATCCTGACATGAAGTTCAAGTCCATGCATGAACTAGTTGCAAAACGAATTACATTTGCAAGAGTGTAATAGTCTGGATTATTTATTGCACAGTATGATCTAAAATCATTTGAGATGCTCACAAGCTTTCAGCAGTGAACAAATCATTTACTGCCCACTGGCATCTGCCTGTAGAACTCATTTATTTGTACTGCATCTGATTTAATAGTGTGTCCATTATTACTGTTTGTCCTTCTTTATTATTAATTTTGCATTTAAATATTGCATTTCATGCGATGGGGAAGTGAACTGTTATCTGGTGTGTAGACGCAAGTCTTGGAAACTCATTTCTTCTAGAACTGTAGTCAGAAGTATGGCATCATGTGAAGTTCAAGTTTATTTACAGTCATCTAGCATAAGCAGTCTGCATCAACAAACATAGTAATTCAGAAAATGACTATTAGTTCATTATTATAAGATAGTAAGATACTAATAAACATTATTACGACAGACTGGTTTGCTGCATGAAAGACACAAAATGTAATTGTTAAATGAGTTAAGGAGCGACTTGGCAGCATTCCATAGCAAGACAAGGTAAGCCTTAAAAAAACAAAGTGGAACACCAAATACACTTGAAGTGCCGAGTCTGTAATACAAACATCTGAATATATACTGTCCCCCGAGTCCAAAAATGAATGGTCTGACTCCATAGTTGACTGTTGCCACCAAACAATTAGCAGAGAAAAAATACTTGCCAGATTTAAAACAGTGGCACATCTGAAGACTAGTAAAATAGTTCTGATCTATAATACAGTCCAGGTTATACTGTTCTCGCAGTAGCTTATAGTTAACCACCCAAAAGGAGCAGTTTATATAGTTATAATGTTAAGTTACAAACAGGTGTCTTATTTCACTGTAGTTACAAACAGGTGTCTTATTTCACTGTAGTTACAAACAGGTGTCTTATTTCACTGTAGTTACAAACAGGTGTCTTATTTCACTGTAGTTACAAACAGGTGTCTTATTTCACTGTAGTTACAAACAGGTGTCTTATTTCACTGTAGTTACAAACAGGTGTCTTATTTCACTGTTGCTTTGTCGTTAAGCTGTTGCGGTGTAAGGTTACAATGGGAAGGAGTGAACCTGATCAAAATGCTCTTCTACAAAGGCTTAAATATGTTAAATGAAAAGAAAATATTTAATATTTAATGAAAAAATGTGTCCTCCAGATACATCACACCGTGTTCAGCTCTGTAAAAATTAATTTGATTTCCATAGTAATACATTATTTACAACTGCAGATTGAATTTATTTGATATATTACTTGTGCTTTCACTTTTGTTCTGCATATATTTTGTTTCTTAATAATTAATTCTTAATGTGCACACACACACACACACATATATATATATATATATATATATATATATATATATATAAATTTGCTTATATAATTGTACCTCTGAGTTCATTTTATTTGCCCATGAAAGTAACTATTCAAATTTCAATCTATTTTACAGGTGTTTATATTCAGATAAAGGAAATATGATGTTTAGGTCTTCTAATACCCAGTTTCTCAAATCCTGTATGAAATATAATGTAGTATGAAAGGAACTTACAGATACAATCACCTGAAGTCTTTCTGGGCTTCCTGAACATGAAATAGTCTGGTTTTGTAGCAAAGCAGTGAGTTCTCAGGACTGTTGAATTAGATGTGTGAGAAGAAGGCAGGACAATGCAAAATGCAGATTTAGGAATCTTATGCAATACCTGTATTTTTTGCTGTTTCCAAACATTGTAATACTTTCTATTAATCCTGGAGTACTGTCAGATGAAAATAAATGGTCTACTGTTTTGTTGAAAATATCATTATACTAATTAAATTGATCTAATTGTGAACCCATAATGACACAGAGAATTATGGTCAGCTCTGTCCCTTGCTTCAGATTATCTTAGCTCTGTGCATTATTTTTTTAAGCACTGTGCATTATCACTCCAGTTCAGCTCAGCATCATCATCACCTTGCAACATTATATACAATAACATTTGAAGTACATTGGAGTGAGCTTCCTAAAGCACTTCTTATGAGATCATACTGTACAAAACTATGACCCCAAAAAGACACGTATGTTTTATTCATAGCTCTCAACCTCTAAACATAAAAAATCTGGACAAAGCCCCAAAAATAGGGACAAATTTAAAATCTTGCTCTTATAAACTTTGCTGGAATAAAAGCTCTCGTGTTACCATGCATTTTCTGAAGGAAATGAAATCTGAAACTCAAATGCATGTCATTATTTAGTGAATTCAGTCCTTGCTGATTTGTCACAAAAATTCAGAAAAATCACAAATTTTATGAAGGACAGACCAAAAATATGAGGCAAAAATCTGGACACAGTTGAGAGGTATGGTTTTAATTCATTATGAAACAGAACTGAATAGAAATGAATGACTGTGTATAACCTTGCTGGCAAAATGTGTGCACCAAACCTCTTAACACAAGAAATCTGGACAAAGCCAAAAATAATGGGGGGGGGGAGACAAAGGCCCAAAAAAGGGGACACATTTTAAATATTGCTGCTATATACTTAGAAAGTTGCTAGAATAAAAGGTTTTGTTACCATGCATTTTCTGAAGGATATAATGTCTGAAAATGAAATGTCTGTCATTATTTAGTGAATTCAGTCTTCACTTATTTGCCAGAAAAAAAAAACATTTTATGAGGAAAACACCATAAATCTGGACAGTTGAGAGCTATGGTGTGCTCATAGACATACAAACACACGCGTGCGCATGCACACATACTCTCTCTCTCACACACACACACACACACACACACACACACACACACACAATTAATTTGGCAGCTGGCTTTTTCTTTGGGTTATGTAATGTAGACTTCGGGGTGTTCTTTACTACTTTAGGTTAGATTTGGGTACGTGACTGTTAGGGCTGAAATAAAATTGCATTCTTTGTGAATATGTGGACTGAGTAAAGGAAGGGTGCTAAAAGTATCATTGAGGCATAGGTTCAGTTGTGAAGGTTTCAAACTGCTGTCCTTCATAAAGCATGATTGCTATAGCCCCTTGTTAATATGTTATTCTTTCCAGTGTGTGTGTGTGTGTGTATGGTGTATGTATTAATGAATGTATGTATGTGTATGTGTGTATACAAACACACACACACACACACACACACACACACACTATGACTATTTTTGAAAGAAGTTCTTATTCTCTAATGTTGGAAGACATTGCACTGCTGTGTATCTGTCACATTTTCTGTTGTTGAAAATTATTTTTAGTTTTGGGTTTCTTAATCTGAAGTTAGTAGTTATTTTGATACACTGTCGTGATCTTTGTAAGGACTGGGGGTAATTGTAGGCCACTGAGTTTTCAAGTAAGATAAGAGAGAAAAGGTATTCTAATGATTTTGTTGAATGAATGTTTTGTGTAGAGTGGTGAATGGTTTCACTGCATATCAGAATGTATTTAATAGTGCCTGAGTCTTTTGCAGAACACGTTTGGTTCATTTCTATGGTTTGTTTGACACTGGAGTTAGCTTTGGTGACATAACATGTACTTTTAGTGGATCACAGGAGATTACTAGGCTAACAGCCCTAGAGCCCTTTTCAACCTGGCCATTCATGTCCCAAATTCCCAATTATCAGTGCCCATGGGCTAGAATGGCTTTGGTATATGCCTGTGAATTAGAGCATCTGCAAACTGTCCCTGATCATATGGGCCACAGGTGACAAGCCAGGGGTGAATTTGCGATTTCCTGTCCGTTGGTCAAAATTGCATTTAAATAGGCTTATGGAAGAGCTCTGTTTCACATGAATAGAGAGACTGTGCCAGAGATGGGATAATCTCTGTGACACATACCTATCCCTCCAACATGTTTTGTTTATGTCACAGATGAGGTTTAGATCTTTAGATTGGGTAATTCTAGTGTTGTTTGTTTTGTGAATGTGTAGCAGATCCAGCAGGGCTGGATTGGAGAATGCGTTGTAGGTTAGGCATTGATCACCACTCAGTAGTCTGTAAGAGACAGAGAACAAGGGACATGACTTTAAGGCAGTCCTTATAACACATATTATTTACACCCTGTATTATTTTACTGAGGAACCTCTGTAGCCGCTCCAGCTGTAGCAAATGTCTGGTCAGGTAGATGCTGAAGGCTGCATTGTACTTGATTATCAGTTTAATTATGACTGAGTATAGTGGGACTATAATCTCCTTGGATCTGGATGTCATGCCCTTTCTTATAAGTTGTGCCACATAGAAGGATTTTCTCACTAGTAACAGGCCTCTTGGTGGATGTAGATCCCTCCACCCTAACTTCGTATGTCCTGTATGTGAGGCATTTGGCAATCCATCGGATGGCATAGAGATTTATACTAAATTTGTGAGTTTGTCTATAATATCTGAGTGAGGTACACTATATGTATCATTTTTCCCTCGTCCATGGCTCTAGTGACCTTCTTGAAGAAGTCCACCAAGTTTAGTAGGCATGACCTACCCTTGACAAAATCGAATTGGGATGGGTCCAGTGTTTAAAGATTTTCTGTGTGTTTATCGGGTTCACAATAATTCTTTCCAAGGCATTGCTTACAAGACTAGTCAAATTTGTTGGTCTGTAGCGACTCTTACAGTCAAAAGTCGAAGACTCCTAAAAAAAAAAAGGCTACTTCAGTCCTTCTCCTGTTCAAGGCCCTAAAGAAAACAGATGTCAAAATGGCAGAAGATTTGATTTGGTGCCTTATCAGGGTTCACTCCCTCCTCACACAAAAGGCTTAGACAAAAGGAAGACTCTGCTTGAACAGACTGCTATTCTTGGTTCCTCTGAGGACCAAGAGACCAAGACTATCTCTCCTGATGAAGATTCTGATGCTGGGGAATCTATTCTCTCCCCTTCTTCAGAGAACTCTTTTGGGGGAAACTTACACTATGAGGGGGGAACATTTTTTGGGAAGGTCAGTCAGGATTGCTTTGATTCCAAGAAAAGGCTGAGAGAGTTTCTTTTACTCCCCAACACAGACCTTTAGCCATCCCTCCTGTTTGTTGTTTTGTGGTGATGTCTCTATTAGAATCCAGTTTCAACCCTGACTCTCTACCCTCTGCCCGGCCAAAGCCTGAGAGAGACTACAGAAGTGCCTGATTCCACAAATTCCTTTACAAAAGCCCAGTAGCTGACCCAGACTATCCCAGGGTCCCTAGAGGAGGCTAGGCTCTATGGCTAAAAATCGGTACCCTTCTGAAAGGGATTCAAGGCACTGAACAGATGGGGAAAAAGGTTTACACACATAGCCACTTTGGAGAGAGCAACTAACTGTGTCAATTTCATGCTTAAGTATCAGCAATTCAAGTCTCTCAGGTAAACAAAAGATACCACCTTACCTCAACAATCTGAAAAAATTCCCTTTTTTTGTTGATGATCTGTCTTTGTGTAGAGGGATGACAGTTGCAGTCCACCATCCCCTGGGGATGAAGCCTGGCTGCAGTTGAATAGAGATTCTAGTAGGACCAACAGATCATATTTCAAGCTGTTTAGGAGGCATCCTGGGATATTATCAGGATCCATTGCTGCAGTGTTTTTAGCTTTGGAGAGTACAGTGAAGACCTGTTCTTTAGTGATAGTTGGAGTAAAAATGGAGGATATTTCCTGGAGGGGATCTGGGGTGATAGAGGGGTAAAGTTGGAGCTAACTTTATCAGCCAGGAAATTTGCTATATCCCCCAGTTTTGTAAATAAAGTTTAATTTACTATTAGTTCACCACACACTGTTGGGTGTTCCCTTTAAGGATGTGTTCATAACTGAAAAATGCCTTATGGTTATCCTTAGTCTAGGAAGCTATTTTGCCTCAAAGTTGGCTTTGGTGGACTTGATTAGTCCACTAAGTTTCTTGCTGAGACTGATGAGGGAGTTTTTTTGTCTTCTGCCCATAGCCCTTCCTGTTTTTGGACAGGATTTTGTTTCTTTTGCTGTACAAGATATTTATAGTGGGAGTCCACTAAGTGAGCTTGTTTTTGTAATTTGTCCTAAGTTTATTTCAGTTTGAAACTGCTGTTTCTATGCAGATATTTTTATGCTTGTGCAGAGTTTCTGTAAACACTTCTGCATAGGCCACAATGTTCTCTGAATTTGGGGGGGGGCTGGAATTTAGCTATGCCATCACTTAATAGGTGGTAGTTAGCCTTCTAAAGTTCTTAAAAAGTTCTGCGGTTGCTGGGATTTCAGACTTTATAATTATTTCAAGAGTTACCGTTTTCTGATCTGATTTGAGGACATTACACAAGGGGAGGTGTATTGTTCCCCCATATTTGAGTACCAGATCAAGGATAATTGCATCCCTAGTAAGTGTGCAGACTAGCTGTTCTAGGGTGTTTGCATTGACAAAATCCAGGAATCTTTGAGCCTACATGTTAGTGGTTGTGTATGTATCCCAGTTTATGGTGGGATAGTTGAAATCACCCACAAATATGGTGTTGAACTGAATTGTGAGTGACTCCAGTACATTCAAGTGTTATCCTGGGTCATAGAAGGGGATGTGTAGCTAGCAAAGATGTAGTATTGGACTTTACTACGGTTATGTTGACATGGAGTAGCTCAAGCATGTGATATTGTTTGACCAATCTTGAGGAACAATGTCTCAGTAATTGCAGAGAAGTGAACACTCTACAGGGTGGAAAATGCCTCCAGGGAGTGGAGCTTCTTGTTGAGACTCAGAGCATTGAGCAGTAACACCTTTAGTTTATTTTGTATAAGATTTACTATGTTGGAAGACTTGTCAGACTGGCATTGCCTAAAAAACGCACTGTGGGTGGATAATGTTTTGGCCAATATCCAAAAGCCTAGTAAGGACAGATGCAGACCATCCCTGACAAAGCAGCATGGTCTGTTGATCATGTCCTGCCAAACTAAAAAATATTGGTCCTCCTTAGAACAACACCAGTAACTAAGCCAATTTTTAAACTCCATCATCTTCTGTTTATACTGTGGTGTCATCCTTGGAGAAGGTAGAATGCTGCTCAGTGCTAGGCTCATCTGCATGGGACACACAACCTGAAATCTGTATCATGTCTTTCTTCATATAGTCCATGGAGGTACATCTCAGATCATTATCACTCACCTGGACTACAGCAGAATCATACTGGTACCTGTGGTTAAGTATCCTGTGTGCATGTGTGATCTGGCGGATCACAGATGACATCTGTGTTCACAATATGTGTACCATTTATTGTCATTAGGGCTTTGGCATGCCACATTATAGCTGCTATTTTTTGGAAATCCATGGCAATAGGTGAGACACTGTTTCTAACAACTGGACTTGTATCTGTGTACGTTGGTAGCAGTTGTCTCTTTGATTTATTTAACAAAATATTTGTTTACATTTTATAGTGAATGATGTAGACAATGCTGCCAAAATAGTACAAGAAAGGTAAACAGTATTCTGCACTGATTTGTGCATGCTATTCCACTTAAAATATTTTATTTATATTAAAATGTTGAATAATACAACATCTCATATTTCTACCACATTGTATGTTTAACAATATAATATGCTAAAAAGAAATGAAGACAAAAGTTCCCAGCTATCCCCTATTCATTTCTTTTTAGCATATTTCTTTGTATTTTATTATTATTATTATTTCCATTTTACTATTGTAAATGATAGGGGAAAGGAATGCAAAGCTGAAGGCACACAGGTTGAAAGAGTACAGATAAGATAGTTGTAATGACAGTAAAGGGGGAAATGAGAATAAGTTGAAAACTGAGATAAATGGGGAAATAGGGGAACAGGTAGACATCTTCAGGTATCTGAAAGGGGTCATTGAGGAGAAGGGAAGTCTAAATGAAGAGGTCAAAGCTAGAATCAAGAGTGGCTACAGCCAACTGGCATAGAGTGTCGGGTTGTGCGTGAGAGAAAAATGCCTAAGAAGCTAAGAAATAATCTGTACAAAACACTGGTGTGACCAGTACTACTCTGTGGTTCAGGAAACTGGACAGGGAAGTCAGAACAGTTGAGGATGCTAGAGGTGATGGTGATGAAGTGCCTGATATAGGTGGTAGGATGTACACTGTGGGACAGAAGAAGAAATAAGGACATCAGAGCCAAAGCCTAAGTGGCTTTAATTGCAGAGAAGGTCAAAGGGAACAGATTGCAGTGGATCAGGCACATGTGCAGGAAAGCTGAAGACATCTGGTGAAGACGTAAGAGACAGAAAGAAGGCAAGAGGAAACAAGGGCATCCAGCAAAAAGGTGGAGATATTGACTGAGAAGAAGGCCTGTGACAGCTGGCCATGACTATCAAAGAAGGTAAGAGAGTGGCATTGAATTGAGAGAGATAGCAAAAGTTAACACAACACCCTGACCCCATGTAGAAAATTGGAAAAAGGGAGTTGTTGAGGATGACAGATGATGATGGTGATTTTATTTAGATTTGCTAACTGCAGTGGAGCACTTATCAAAGTGGTTCATCATTAGGCCAACCTAGAGAGTAAATATACGGCAATTACCAAATATTAGACTGAACTGGTACACTAAACCGACCAGTCACAGTATATGATGTAGAGATATAAATAATAAAAGTAGGAGTAAGTAGAAATAAAGGATGTTCGGCATGGTGAATGTGTCTACACAGCTACGTTGTACAGCATAATACATGTGCAGTGACATATGAACCACAGGATATACAATGTGTACATGAGGATAAGAAAACAGAGCAAACAAGCAAACTAAAAAATAATAAAAAGTGAGAGCTAGTAATACAGCCCTTCAGAGTAACTATTTCATGGAAAAATAATGAATGATATTACTGACATGATTAGGGTTGTGTTGGTAACATTCATACCTAGTTATATCCTTTGTTTTTCTTCTGTGATCGAATTGAGAATGTGAATGAAGACTGTCTAATCTGGGGGAAGGATTCCCAGTGTGGGTCCAAGTACAGAGAAGCAGTGGTCTGAGGAGTAAAGCTTATTGTGAGGCATATATGATAAGGTACTGCTGTGGTGTAAGGATCTAAGGGGATCATTAAAGATCGTGATGGTGAGATTGCTGAAGATAGGTGGAAATTAGTTTAATAGTCTAAATAAAAGAGAACAAAGTAAAAATTGTGCTCATTGTTCAACTGGTCTTCATTTTGTTTTGGTGAGACTTAGCCAAAGTTGCTTTGGAGGTTGCTGATATAATCTGTAAACATACTCTTAGCTGTATGAGCAAAGTGCATTTCCCAATTCCATTTCTACATTGACGAAAGATTAAATGGGATAATTTTTTGGCCTAGGAAATAGTTTGGTTTGCTTACCTCTAGTCATGTTTAAATAATAACTGAAGTTTTATTAAGGATATAGACATATTCCAAGCTAACAAAGTGGTCTGTGCACTTAGGAGGAGAAGATTATTATGCATTAGAGAATGGGCAAACTGCATCAGCACCCTGACTGAAGAATGAACGTTCTCCACAAGGTATTAATGTACAAATAATACCTGCTGAGAAAAACTAGTCTGCTGCTTTACGGCAGCATATAAGCCGCCATGGAGCTCAGACAGAAAACACCTAATGGCCACCATTATTTTATGCTCATTAAGCAGCGCTTCTACTGTTTAGCAAGTGTAAAATGTAAAAAAAAGAAGAAAAAAAAGTGTGTGGGTGTGTATTTGTCTGTGTGTGTAAGTGTATGGGTGCATGTGAGTGAAAGTGAGCTCGATCGAGCCAGCCATTATTTTACATTCACTGAGCAGCGCTTTTGCTGTATAGCCAGTGTAAAATAAATAAATAAATAGAAAAAAACTAATGGCAAAATGCCAGCATTGCATTTTAAAGCACATGTGGTGAAATAAGCATTATTTACCTTTCAAAAATATTTTTCTGTTTGCAGCAACATAGTTTGACTGTTTGACAGGAACCAAAAAATAAATAAATACCTGGACCTTTTTAAAGTGTTATGTTTTGGATGTAAAATGCTTCCTCCAACACCATTAGCATATACTACAGCAAGTTTGAAACATTAGGTAGAGGAACTATTTTACATCAAAATATATGAAAAAATAATGCCATACTTAAAAAACACACAACAATTTTACAGAGAGCCCATTCTCTAAGAGCAATAATGCCCTCTATGGTGTGTGTTAATGTGTAATTAATGCACTTCCAGGGGTGTAGAGGCCCTCCTCCTGCAGTGTCAGGCCTCATAACACCCCTGGGTAGGCGTTAATTGCACATTAACACACACCCTGTTGGACATTACTGGTTGCGTATTTGCCCAGTTTGGATGAATTCTTGATAGCTTCTTTTAATAATAGTGATCATAGTTTTAGTTTTGCTGAGATTGAAGATGAGCTTCATATTTTGTAGCCAGGAGGAAATCTGATTTAGGTCATTTTCAATTTTGGTTTTAATTTTTGAAGCCAGATGGCCTGATTCGTATATAATTATATCACCACCATAAGGGATGATGGGTAGATTAGGTTTGTCAGTGGACAGTCTACTAATAAAGATTGAGATAAGTATGATAATATTGAGCCTTGGAGAGCTCCTTTAGTTAACAGAGCAGTTGTAGCTGTGTAACAGCCTACTTTTGTTTTGAAGCTGCTTCTGGTGAGAAAGTTGTTAAGCTAGTCAAATGGTTCTTGGTTGATAACCTGTTTGTAATGGAACTGAATGGGAGAGTATGGTCCATCAAATCAAAAACCTTGATGAGGTGTGTAAACTATGAGTTCATTGGGTTACCAGTTTCTGTGTTTGGAAATAAGTCAAGACATGTGGTGGGCATGAAAAAGATATGTAATGGGGGTGAATAGAGCAGTCATTGTGCTTCTGTCAGGCCTGAAGCCAAGTTGGAATTGTGAGAATATACACTTACCTAAGTGGCTAATCATCTACAAAATATGTTGCTGTTGTTGAATAGGCAGAGGTTATAGCTGTTTTGGATGGAGTAAGAGGCCGTATCATTCTGCATATTAAAATAAACCAGCAAAATAAGGCGTTGGTGCCTGGTGAGATATCATGAGGAACGTGTTCTAGAAGAGAGTCAACTTCTTTATTCTTTATCCTGGTAAAGTAGAAGGGCCAAATATAAGCTAGCAGTTCACTAGGGAAGAGTGAAATTGTGGGTAGAGAAGGGGGAAGATGAGGTGAATTCATTTATGATGCCTGACTGAGTATGAATGGATAGGTGCATTGACATTACCACTGTTATTTGAGTTATGACTGATAATGTCATTGACTAATTTCCAGAATTTCTTGAATTGGGCTTATATGGATGTTTTTGGATTTGCAGTGATATAGCTTTGCACTTTTATGACCGTTTATTTGATTTCTTGACAAAATTAATTGGTCTCTAGTTTCAAGGCTTGGAGTCTATTTTCATTGCTGTCAGATTGACCGTGTCAGTTGTTAGTACCTTGGGGTTTTTTTTGTTATCCATGGCTTAGACATGGTATTAGTGTGTTTGTAATGGGAAAGTGTTTATCTTGTAGGGCATATGATGTTTTAGAAGCATGAGTCTGTACAGTTTAGTACTGAGGTCAGTCAATATTTTGTAATTCACGTTTAAGGAAAGACTTGGATGGAATGAGAATTTGTTATGGAGATGGTAAAGCTGGTGGTTGAGTGGTCACTAAGATAAGGGATTAGTGCCTATGTCCCTTATGGATATAGGCAATCTGTAAGATCATCAAGACATATAGGCACAAACCCATGCCATTATCTTACCCCTAGAGGACATATATTGGGTAAAATCAGGTTATATTGGCTAGACTTGTAAGGGCTGTCAAGCCATTAGCCTAAGTAATATCCTATGAACCTATAAACCTATGATTAGAACATGTATTTAAAAAAAATATTTCAGAGGAATTTGTAATTATGTGGTCAAGAGGGGATGATTATCTGTGAGAAGCTGTGAGATTTATATTAAGTTTAGTTCTGTAAAGATCATGCTAATGATTTGTAATTCGGGGGACAAAGAAGCTAGAATGAAAATGTCCCAGAATCAGTATATCTTTGCATGGCTGTTCTGTTAATAGGAATTGATTAATTAGGTGTTTAAATTTGCCTAGAGTCAAACATGGGTGTAGGTAGGCTAAGTCTAGAGTTAGGGAGTGTGTTTGTGTGTCTTGATGAGAAATTAGTATTAGCCAGTTTTGGCCATGGCCATTGGATGAGTTAGCTTGAGCAATTGCATATAAATTTTAGTGAAATTTGTGTAGAAAAGTGGATCCACCAGATCTGTTGCCTACACATGCAACAAAGGTATATGAATATACAAGGAAGAGATGGGTAATGTTTGGTGTGTCTTTTATATCAAAGAATCAGTGATAGCGACAAATTCTGTGTAGTGTATGAGAAAAATGTTAATTTATTCCACCATTTCTCTTAAGCTTCAACATTGAATAGAGAGAACTGTAGTTGGTGGGTTCATAATTTTTCTTATGCTGTGTCTTCTGACAGAATGATGAGGTTGACTCTAGGTAGTTGTGTAAAGAATCCAGTATTTAATTAGTAACACTTTATTTTCCCTAACAGGTCATTGTTGGCATGTAAGTATAGATGGGTGAATTGTTAGGGAATTATGCATTGTTAGGTTTCTGGTGTATGCGGGTGAGTTGACTGACGTATTGACTTCTGTTAAAATGTGACTGATCGAGTTTTTTGATGTCTTTTAGACCGCCACCTCCATTGCCGACTCTCTCTCTCTGTCCTTGTTACTTTCTATAGAGATGAGGAAGGAAGCATCGTATAATATCTTGGTAGAGGATTAAATAAATAAACCTATGAAGAGGAAGAGCTACTCTACTTCCAGGAGGTGATGATTAAGTGATGTTCTGGGTGTATACAGCCATGCTTATGTGCATGTCTGCAGTCTGCTTGTCCCTTTAATACTATTGTAGCACATACATCAAAGATTCCCCCCCAAGCGTATCATAGAGGAGAGCTAGTATGATCCTCTCATTCCAAAGGAAGCCGTGGCATTTGAGCTTATAATAAGTGCAGGTGGCAAGATTACCTCTCTGTTTACAGGTATTCATATGTTTAGGGATTAAGGAAGTGGTGTAGTGCCTTGTAGCATACATCTCAACTGTGCAAAATTTTACAGAGTGACCTTGATTTTGTCACATATTTTTACCCTGTCCCTTGTAAAATGTTTACTTTTCTCATAAATTACTGAGAATAATAGCAGTCATTAGTTTCATATTTATTTTAGTTCATAATATGCATGTTGACCCAAAACCTGTTGTGTTAAATTTTTAAGTAAATTAGTTTAACGTTTAAGCAGTCTCTCTCTGCTTTTGACTGTTTGTTCCCCATTAATTTTGGATTTGTCCAGAATTCCTGAAAAAAGAAATTGAGAGGTTTGCCTGGTAAATAATGGGGACATTGCTAATTCACACATAATGTTCTAGACTCACTTCCCTAGCAAATTATATCCTCAGAAATGACACCATCACATGCTGCCTGCACTTCTACAGTTATCATTTGTGATTCAGTGAATTGACATTTCATTCAGTTGAGTTTTCATACAAATTGATTTTCAGTCAGGTTGTTTCAACCATTTGAGCTTCAGTCAACTACAGGTCTGTCAAGTGTTATTAAACCTATACGTATCAATAGTTATACCTATATATGTACACGTATATGTTTCTCTCTCTCTCTCTCTCTCTATATATATATATATATATATATATATATATATATACATATACATATATATATATAGATATATTTATATACACACATACATATGTATATATACTGTATGCATGTATATATATATATATATATATATATATATATATATATGTATGTATACATATATATATATATATATGTATGTATGTATACATATATATATATATATATATATATATATATATATATATATATTTGTATAGGTCTACTGATAAACAGCAAGTGACCCAGCAATCAACATTCATAAAGTCAACTACAAAAGTTTGACTTTGCAAATGCTGATACGCTACTACACATGCACAGAGCAAGAAATCTCGGCACATGCAAAATGCTGTTTAAAGCAAACAGTAAAACATTGTTTTTTTCAGATGGGTAAGCCCCCCTGCACCTCTTGTTAATTTTGTGAACAAACTCCAAGAATGCACATTCTTGAGGAAAGGGCAAATTCCCCATCCCAAGAAATATGCAACCTCACATAACCTGTCAGCCATCTGTGTAACTGAGTAAAAGGGGAATATGATCTATCTATATATATATATATATATATATATATATATATATATATATAGAGAGAGAGAGAGAGAGAGAAAAACGTACTAAAAAGTGTGTTTGGTAGTTTGGTGTCGTTATATGTGGAGGGGATGTTATTTTCTTATGATTTGTAGTGTTAGATGTTATGAAATTCGATGTTATGGGTTTTAGATATTTTGGGTTTTAGATGTTCTGGTCTCAATGTTATGAAATTAGATGTTATGGGTTTTAGATGTTTTGAAATAGACCATATATAATATATATATATATATATATATATATATATATATATATATGGGTCCCCTTCACATGGTCGACAGTTCATTTGATCGACTTTTATTTGGTCAACAATTCATATGGTCGACAGGCAGATTTGCCCCCCTCCCCAATGTTGTGCGACCCTGGAGTTGCTATATTTAGTTTTATATATATATATATATATGTGTGTGTGTGTGTGTGTGTGTGTGTATATATATATATATATGTGTGTGTGTGTGTGTAAATATATATATATATATATATATATATATATATATATATATATATATATATATATATATATATATATATATATATGTATATGCATACATATATGGTGTGTGTAATCCTATCCTGAAAAAACTGTTGAGCCCTCTTCAGCCTTGCCCTTATAGAGTTTGGTGTGGATAGGAGAAAGGAAATTCACCCCGGGGATAACATCAGTCGCCCTGCTAGACAGGGGTCCAGGAAAGTAAATAGTGTGGGAAGAAATAGCCAGGGAATTGTTATGGCTAGGCTTGTATAGGCCCAAAGGCTGATAGCCTAGTACCAACCTATGAACCTATGGAGGTTAGTTATTCACATGTGTTCTGCAGTGTCGGTGCCCTTCGCAGTGTTCCCTTTATTTGATCTGTTTGAATGATACCGTTTGAAGTTCCCTCAGACCCCAGAGCCTTCCCAGATATTAGTCACTGTAGCTGAAATCTGAGGTTGTGGAATGTTTGTGTTTCTGACTTGTAAGGTGGCTGGCTTTTGGTTAGTCCTACTCGGGGTCCCCAGGAAGGGCACCTCCCTTGGTTGTACTTCATATGAATTACCCCTTTTGACACAGATGTCCTGCCTGTCTTCCACTCAGGTTAATACCTTTTAGGCACACTGCTTTTCACTCTCCTTGCTAGTTGTTTCCACCCTTTGAGGGTACCCAAGAGATCTTGGTTTGACATCCTAAGCAGGGCCATCTGTGTAGCCTGCGTTCAGACTAGTTGGACTGTTTGCAGCATGAATACAGCTACATTCTTCGTGGCACTGTGGCACTCTTGAGAATGTGGATATTACTGTGTATCTTGAGGCTCTGAGGCAGTGTGTTTTGAACATGGTGAGCTTTTTCCTTCCTCAGTCCTTACCATCACTGTTGATGGATGTAGGTCCACATTTGGAGTAATGCAAATCAGCTCTCTTTTGGTCTTACGGCAGTGGCCTTTCCCCAAGTGGGGGATAGCTGCTGGCTGAATGGGTCTAAAGACAGTGCATACAGCCGAATGATTTTTCATTTTGAGTCAAGGAGGAGTTACATGGAGCATGCCTTTGCCTTGGTGTGGTATATTATATTAGTTGGCACACTTATGACATTGCTGCTATCCCATAGCATTGGTGCCACAACCCAGTGTATGCCACACTTGTTCCATCTACCTCATGCTGTAGGCGTGCAGACACCTGTGAACCCAAGAGACATGGCTATTGACTGTATACTGCTGTGGCTTTTAGGATGAGAGCTATAAATATGAGGTTAACTTGACTGTAACATTCTGTAGTTGAAGGAATGGATATGGGGGACATAGAGAACATTGTACCTGTCAAACATATACTTCCATTCACTTCCTGTAGGGCCCAGTCTGTATTTTAGGACTTATATGTGTATACAGGGGAAGCCAGTCCTCCCTGGTGCCAACGTTACAAAGATTAATTAGCTTACAGAATGGTAGTATCTTCAATTCTATAACTTTTTACCTTTGGCAAAGTATTTAACAAATGAGGATAGGCAGCTGATTTACTTGACAGGCACTCTTCTGAGACAAGACGCATAGGTCAGAGCATATTCACATATCTGATATCCTGTTCTCAAAGGTTCATGTAGGAGAGCTACTTGCATTACACTTGTGAGCAGTGACAAGCTGTGCTATCCAAGATTCAGAAATCACATTGTATATGTGATTCACACACTACTGCTTTTCTCCTTGCAAAAGTAAAAGGATAAACATGTAGTCGAAATACCTGCTTCTGCTAATGTCCAAGAGAGAACACCCACCTAATGTGTGAAAAAGAGTAAGATTTTTCTTCACTTTCACGGCAAGTCTGGGAAGCAACTACTGGGGCCAAATGAAGGTTACTTTAGATAAGTTCGTACTTGGTAGGACCTTGATGATGTGCTTACCAGCAGGGGTGAAGCCAGAAAATTCCATTTTGTACTCGCATGCTCTTATTGCTGCCCCCTAACCTACCTGGACACATCTCTCAAACCGCCCCCCCCCCCTGCCAAAAATCACCTAATAGATGTGGGCATCACTTTCAGCTCTTCCCTCTAAAACCATTAAATGAATAGGTTTCAAGCAATGTAGATTTATTGAAATCATTAATTAAGACAATTAGGGACATAATATGGTGTAAAAAAGCTACAGTTGCTCAAAACAATACTTAGAAAGTTGTACTCAGTAGAATACATTGAGCATATCTAGCTACACCCTTGCTTAGCAGAGCAGCAAGCATTACTAAGATAGAGTGACAGAGGAGGCGTTTCTGTGATGACTTACACTAATGCCACCCTCGTGATATCAATGCATGGGAAGCAGTTGTTAAGCAGCAGTGTCCTAAATGATATTGTAAGTGGCTGACATTGAACTTTTTTCTGGGAAGAGGGGGTTTGCTACTCATAGACCTTTGCATCAGATAGCATAGCAAATGTGGGTAGGTTACTGCTTGTTGCTTCTATGCCAGGTGGAAATAGCGGTGAGAAGTATAATAATATGCCGGTTATATTTATTGTGGGGGTCTGGGTGCCAGTATTCTCTCTGGTGTGTTCCCATGTGTACTATAGTCATATGCCTATGTAGGTCAGCATAGAGAACATACACCTGCCTGCTGGTTGCCACAGAGGTAACAGGACATAGATATAATATTGTAGGTTATTGTTTTTCTGGCATAATGTCTTACACTAGTTGCAGTTCTCTAATGCCGCTGTTTGTATTTCAGCAAAAGAAACAAGATGTGTAGTATGTTGGCTTACTAGTTCCTATAGGTGAAACTAATGACTAGGCTGAACAAGTTGTACTACCAAATGGTGGCTTGTGCTATAAATAACTATTTGACTGGTAGGACAGGTTTGTTTATGGCAGCCTTCCCAATGTATCTTTTCCCTGAGTTGCTCAGCAAGTATTTCAACCACAATTTGCTCTCCTGGTGAGAATGGTGATGGGGCTGAGTGTGCCTCATCAGATGAGGGTCTCGACCTTTCACCAGCAAGTAACCCATCCTTAATTTCTCCCGGTAGCCTAACTGCAACTTGAGCAACTGGCAAGAGCTGTGGTTGAAAAAGCAGTGAACAAGCAAATGGCCAGAATGGAACATATCTTGTACTGGAGTACATTTTCACTCACCCGGCTGTCCCTAACCATTGGGTTGCCAGAGGATGGTAAAGCTCATACCACTAGCTACCTTGGTCCATCTTGTGATGAGTGATACTAATGACCTTTTGCCTGGGGTTGCAGCCTTCATGAAGCTGCTCAAACCTCACCCTGACCCCATTGTGGTGTACAGCTTCTTATATTGAACAGCCTCATACCTCGTGCATGTCCAACCTTCTCCATAATCATTTGCCTGCTCTCTGGGTTGCTGTCCTTCCCATGTCTCCTCATCCTAATACGTGAACATTCACCCCTGTTTGTCTGTGCTGTTATGTGTTTGCCTGTCTGCTCCCGCACAATGGCCTTTCCCATTTTTACTCCTATCCATTTTATCTATAATAAATAAAGAGACCGTATCCCCACAAAAAAATAATATTCTTCCTTCCCCCAGCCTACACTTTCCAATATGTTGTCCTTCTGTGTGTCCCTCTGCTTGCTGCCATGCTCTTTTTCCTACTTTTACATACTCCCCTTTTCTCTTTGTATGTATCTGACTGGTGTCCATGTTTGTAAACACCATAGCACTGTAGTTGTCATTGCTGTATAGCTGTATATCATTGTACACTGCTTTGT
The DNA here is from genome assembly GCF_019279795.1 of Protopterus annectens. Lineage (NCBI taxonomy): Eukaryota > Metazoa > Chordata > Ceratodontiformes > Protopteridae > Protopterus > Protopterus annectens. The sequence goes on from NC_056744.1 coordinate 620,941,792, forward strand.
GCCATCTTGCCAAGGGACACATTAGTGCATTGCACTATTGCATGTGTATATATTGCTGCATGCTAGTTTATTTAAATATGCATCAGGTTACGAAGTAATATTTACATCTCTTGCAAGATTCATGTTAGGCAGTGTATGGCCACTTTATGTATTGTGCCTTATACATTTGTGTACATCTTTCACTGCACAGCACTGTCTGCTTACATGTTTACTGCACGGCTCATCTATATAGAACTGAGTGCAGCTCCCTCCACATAAGTGCTACCTGTCTTACTTCATGTAGGTAATTAGTCCATGTACTGCCACAAAGATATGCAAGCATACAGTATATCTTTGTAAATCCATGGCTCCACTTCATGTAGGTAATTATACAGTAAAGGACCTTTACTGTTCGAAAATGCACATGCTGATTGAACAGCCCAGTCAGCATTCCCATTGTAAAACCAAAATATACCAATAAAATACCTGCGGCCACTAAAGTATAGTTCAGTGCCCGTCGTTCTTTTGAAATATGCTTAATAATACCGTCTTTACATTTTCTGAGGGACAGGGCAAAATATAAGAAGAGTGAAAGATGTACTGTAAACACTGTACAGTTAAACGCTATGGTTTACTAGTGCTACTATCAATCGTACTGTCTGTGCATGCCTCTCAACTGTCCAGAGTTTTGCAGAATGTTCCTTATTTTCTTTGTTTTTCCCTGTCTGTAATAAAATTTTTATTTTTCTGTTAAAGTAGTCATGATTTCTATAAATCAATAGTCAAACTTTACAGCTTCATACTGTTGAGACAAACTAATGCAGACATGCTCTCTTCTCCATGCTTCTCTTACATTGATTTACTGTGCAACCATAGGGATGAGGGCTTCACCCTCATGATCAAACCACACCAACCACGGGTAAATCCTGTGATACCCACACCCAGTCATTGTTGATTACTAAATTAGCTCATGCAGTGCCACAAGGCTGCACGATCACATAGCATGTCTGCAAATTCTAGCCCCAATTTTGAATAGGCAATTAGTCCATACCATGAAGCTCTGCAAGTAATGTGCAATCACACAGCCTATCTCTGCAAGTCACAGCCCTACTCTAATGTTAGCTTGAGGTCCTGTCATCACTTCATAACCTCTTGATTGCTGTTGGAAGTTGGCAGTTTTTTCAACCATAACCCTCTCAAAATATGTACCACTGCCAGCCAGACTTGCTTCAAAAAACATTATCCTACCGCAGCCACTTAAGGTAGGCAGTCCTTTTATCAGTATCTGTATAAACTCTGTTGATACAAAGACATGCTTAAAGCTGAATTCCATGGTAAAATGTCACAGAAGGTGTCAACTGGAGCTTTCAAAAATAAGAAAAAGGCATCTTCTTTGCCATCACTAACACTAAGGCTAGGCACAACAGCAGATTTTGACTGGGACCTTGGAATTTCCTGAGAATCTCCTGGATTGTAGAGTTTATTACAGCAATAATATTTCCATATTCCTGTTCATAATGAGGACTGGTCCATTGTAGAAACACAATAAAAATGAAAAAGCACAAGTCAGCTGTGTATAAGAATTAAAATGAATAAAACACAGCCAAACAAGAATAAAGAATAAGACACAGCAAAATGCCTTTTTTCTTAAGAAACAGTTAGGAACTTCAGTAAGAATATAAAACCATGTTAACTCTTTAATTCACAAACTGTGCAGAACTTTTTTTTCGGACTGATTTGAAAGCAGAAACCAAGCAAGACTTGAATGTGATGTCCTTCCATTTCGGTGTTGCAGTATTCCTTATAATAGGGATACCCTACCCGACATCCGTCCAGTATATCAAACCCTTTAGGTTGCTAAGGGTACTCCGTACATCACACATATGCTGCCTGCACAAGGTGTAGGGCATAAGGGTGACATCTAGATGTACCATTCTCAGAACTTCTGTGCCACCAGTCCGAATGCCATCTTCAATCATCAGTCTGTACTCTTACTTCGTTTACTGGTTCCCCAAGTTGTTTTTCAGATAAGTGCCTGGTTGGGGTGTTCTTATCTTTTGATCTGAAGTTGTCTTCATTTGGTCTTCAATCTTTGGGACACGGATTTGGGATGGATCCAACTCAGTCGCATTTCTCCAGCATCGGATCTGAGCTCCAAGCTCCTTCCCTACCCATAATGCCCCATCTCCTTCCGCCCTTCAGATCTTGTTTGCCACACTAATGGCAAGCATCATGGTCTGCTGCTCCAGACTCTTTTTTGGGTAAGTGAGTTATATTTCCAAACTATTTTTCACCTTTCTGTCCCTTTTTTCTTCCCTCTACCCTTCTCGCACTCGGACGTTGGTCTATAGCAAAAAAAAACACTTTCTTTTCCCGTTTCCCTCTAGCTGTCTTTAGGGTGTGTGTGTGTGTGTGTGTGTGTGTGTGTGTGTGTGTGTGTGTGTGTGTGTGTGTGTGTGTGTGTTTGTGCATGTGTGCGTGTGCGTGCGCACCTGCTGGTGGGTCTCTCTCGCTTTGCTATGGCAGAGACTCCCAAACTGGGATTTAGGAAGTGCACAGAGTGTGACCATAAGCTTTCCCCTGTGGATGGCTTGTGTGCTTAGAGGTCCAGCACCTCGATTCCTCCTGTTCGATCTGTGTGGGGTTCAGTCCCCGTGCATTGATCGACAGGAGGAATAAATTTATACTTAAGGGCCTTCTTCCACCTCCTACTGCAGAGGCCCAAGCTTCCTCTTCTGCTCCCCCTCTGCCCCAGCCTCTGGGACTCAACCTCCTGCCAAGATCATCAGGCATGGAGAGAAAAGCAAGCACTGGGATAGACCAAGGAAGCGGTCGCCCGACTGCTCCTCCTCGGCTGAGCCACTGGTGATATCTCGCCTGAGTCTCGGTTCAAATTCCTCCTGGCTCCGTTCTCCTTGCTTCTTCCTGGAGCTGGAGGTGTCTCAGAGCTGTTCACTGGTGTCAGCTTCACCACACTGTCTGTCTAGGCCGGAGTCGGTGGCCTCTTCCGCTAGGTCCACCTACAGTCTCTCCGAAGCTGAAATGAACAGGATGATGTGGAAGTTCATCCACACACAGATACAGATGGGAGTCCAGGGCTGGGGGCATGCAATACGCTTTCATCCCGATAACTCCTTCTCCAATCCAGCCCCTGGTTTCGGAGCCCTTGGGTAGGGCATGACAGGATCTAAAGCATATTTTTGTTTCTCCTGTACCTAAATTCCAAAGGAATTATCCTAATAAGCTGGCCTTTGTTCAAAAGCAGTCTCACCCCCCCAAAAGTAAGAAGGATGGTAGAAGGGCTTCTCCTGCTAAGGCTACCCAAACTCCTTTAGCTCGGATATCTCCCTTTCCTGACAGACCAGGTGCTATTTGACTATCCTGTTCTTTTCAGCCACATTCCTCTTTCTCTTCTTTCCCTGTCCCTTTCTGTTTGGTTAAAGATTTCTCAAGATTCTTGTGTTCTTTCCATCATTCGCCAAGAGTACTAATGGTCTGAAAATCTCTTTCCCCTTTCTTGGGCATTCCTCAGCCCCCTCAGGAACAGTTAGTCTTTTATCCAGAGATGATTCAGGGTCTCTTGATTCTGGTAACTATTCAGGAAGTTCCAGTTTCTCAAAGGTGGGAGGAGTTTTATTCCAGAATGTTGTTGGTCCCCAGGAAAAAGGGCACTTGGAGACCCATTCTGGATCTCTCTCACCTGAACACCTTTCTGAAGGTCCTTTCCTTTTGAATGTTGTCCCTTCAAACTTTGTTTCCTCTGTTGCTTCCTCAGGCTTTTCTAGTTTCTCTAGACCTCAAGGATACTTATCTTCATATCCCTATTCATCCCCCTTTCAGGAATTTTTTTACATTTCTGTGTCGCTTCCTGGCATATTCAGTTCTATGCTTTGTCCTTCGGCCTCTGTACTTCTCTAAGGGTATTCACCAAATGCCTAGCTCCTGTGATTGCTGTTTGCAGGCTAAGGGGATTACAGGTCTTTCCTACCTAGAGGACCTACTCTTTCAGGTCTCCCCTCCATAGATTCTACTGCAGCATCTTCACTTTGCCATTTCTCTCCTGCAAAGCCTGTGGTTCAGTATAAAGTTCCAAAAGTCCTTCCTGACTCCTTCACAGGATCATGTTTTTCTGGGTTGCAGGATCCAGACTGTTTCAATGCTGGCATCCCTGCCTCCTCCCAAGCCCTTAACTCTCATTGCCTTCTTTCAATCCCTTCTTCCTCAGGCCTCGGGGGGGGGGCTTCCTTCAGCTCTCTAAAGGTGCAGGGCCTCTGGTCTCTTCAACAAAAGAAGTACCTCATCTTTGTCAAAGAGATGGCAGCTCTTCTGTTGGCTCTTCAAGCATTTCATCCTCTTTTCACTCCAGGGCCTCTCAAGGTACTTACAAGACAATACCACACTGATGTGATATGTCAACAAGCAAGGGGGGGGATCTTATCTCCTTTGTAGGTTAGCACTTCAATTGTGGGAGCTAGCTAGCTAGTATCAAGTGACGCTTTAGGCAGTTTACATTCCCTCAGGTCAGAACATTGTGGCAGGCTCTCTGAGCAGGTCCGTATCGCTATTCCATGAGTGAATGCTTCACAGGGATGTGGGGTACTTCTCAAGTAGATCTGTTTGCCTCCCCTCGAACAGACAACTTTATCTTTTGTTGTGCCAGAGCCCCATGTCCTCTAGCCTGGAAGGTGGACATCCTCTCTTTTTCCTGGAAGGGAATCTTTCTTTATGCCTTCCCTTCCTCGTTCCAAAATTCCTGTTCAAGATAAAGCAGGATACTCCCAAAATCTTGCTGGTGAATCCCTTTTGGCCCAGACAGCATTTGTTCTCTCTTCTTTTGCATTTAGCCAAGGGTAATCACCACAAGTTTCCTCACAGGGTGGACCTACTCGCACAAGACAAGAGATCTCTCATCCAGTCCCACATGTCCACTCTTCACATAACACTGTGGGTGATAGGATTTTGACTCTGTATCGACACCTTTTTTTCTGAGGATGTGTTTCAGGTCCTGCAGGAGGCCAAGAAACCACCTACAAAGAAATCTTACTTATCCAAATTGAAGAGTTTTTTTGTTTGGTTTCTTTCCTGTAACCTGGATCTGCTTTCTGTGGATGTTCCTTTGGTTCTGTCTTATCTGAGTGGACTGCTCAATGCTGGGTTGGCATATTCTTCTGTTAAAGCATTTGTTAACTATTTCTGCTTGTCTGCCTGTAACACCCCATTTAGCCTCTAGATTTGAGGCTAAACAGTTTCTTAAAGACATCATTCATATTAGACTTCCCAGGAAGCCTGTCCTTCCTTCCTGTGACCTTAATTTTGTTAAGGAGAAATTGACTCAGGCTCCTTTAGAGCCTACGGCTTCAGCTTCCTTGCAGCATTGTTCTTGGAAGACTGTTCCTCTTTTGGCCCTTACTTCTGCCAGATGGGTGTCTGAGCTTCAAGCCCTTAAGGCTGTTTCTCCTTTTTTTCAGTTTTCCGTAAGGACAAGCTATCCCTTCGTACTTTCCTTTATGCCCATGGTGGTGAATGAATTGTCTCTTAATCAGCCTATTCATTTGCCCACTTTTTTCTTTCTCCGCAATCTGCTGGTGAGAAGGTTTTGCACACTTTGGACGTGCATAGACAAGTCAGATTTTATTTAGATAAGACTAAAGCTTTGTGCAAATCGATCAGATTTGTGTTTCCCGTCATCCTAGATTTTTAGGTTTGGCTGTTTCCAAGCCAACTATTTCCTCTTGAATTTCTAAAGCCGTTTCTTTTAGTTGCTCTTTTCTTGGCAGGAGCCTTCCTTCTGTTAACGCTCATTCTGCTACAGCTGGGAATTCTTCTGCTGCTTTTTTTCCGGGGTTTAGAAACTAACTCTATTCTTGAGGCAGCTGCCTGGATTTCTGTGAATACTTTTACCAAGCTCTATAAGTTGGATGTGATACCCAGGGCTAGAGCTGGACTTGCTAGGGACATTCTTCATGGGTTCCTAGAGGCTGTGCTGGTCCTGTCTCCTCCCACTCTTCTTCCTTACCTTTTGCAATTCCCACGGTTAAGAATACGGCAACAGTGAAATGGAAGGACATAGTACAATTGTGTAAAATCTTACTGTATCAGTAGATGTCCTTCTCTTCACTGTTGCAGTATTCACCCCCCCCCCTCGTTCTTTTCCCTTCTGGATGTGCTTGTTTCCTCTCTAATCCTTGGACTGGCATTCTTACTGGGGCTCTCAGTTCTGAGGATGATACAGCTGGATGTCACATTTATGCCCTGTGCCGTGTGCAGGGAACATATGTATGAAGTGCAGCATACCCGTAGCAAGCTGAAGACTTTAGTGTACTGGCTGGACATGGCCACCTTTGGCAGGGGATCCCTATTGTAAGGAATACTGCAGCAGTGAATAGAAGGATGTCTACTGTTATGGTAAGATTTTACACAACTTATCAGTCTCAAAACGAATAATAGAATTACTAAGATAAATTCAGATTTGCCACTGATAATAATTGCAAGCAGCCAACATTTAGGAAGACGTATTAAACATATGTAAAAACTTCCCATATGAACAAAGAAAACTAGGGGTAAAGGTATTTCAAATGTTCATGAATATATTGTTGACAGCTTGGTCTAGGATAGGGTTTTGAGTAGAGACCAGTTAAAGGATTTTAGTAAATTATTGACTGCATCAGGATGAAACTTAGAAAGATTTAAAAAAAGATGTAATCTATATTGATTTTTTTAGCAAGTGGGTGAGTTCTCTATTGGTGAATATAGGGTGATGGTCACTAAGGGAATGATCTAGTACCTCACAGTTAGCAAGCATATTTGTTGTGGTCAGTGACAAGTATCCAGTCAGGGATAGAATTTTTATGGTTTGATTTGTTGAGTCGAGTAGGAGAAAAGATGAATTGTTTAAACCCATACAAGTTAGGACTAGTAGTTGGGATGTTAGATGTCACAGATAACCAGTCAATGTTAACATCTCCTAAGGTAATGATTTAAATAGTAATATTTGTAGTTATCTAGCAAAGAATTTCATTTAATAGGCTAATATTCTTACCTGGTGGTATGTATATGGCAACTATACATAGCTTCTCATGTTTATTAACACTGAAGAGAGACAAGAAGTTCTGCTTTTTGGAATGTTGGTATGTTAATTTTGAGGGGTGAGAAAGTTAAATAATTATTACATACAATTGCAGCACTTCCCCCTTTTTTGTGTTGTCTATCACATTAAATTGCATTGTAGCCAGGAGACAGAATTTTAGCATCTTTTATATGGGGTTTTGGCCATGTTTCAGTAATGAAAGTAATATCTGCTGAGTATTGAAGAAACCATGCTTGAAGTCTTTAACTTTGTTTAGAATACTATGAATACTACTGGAGGTAAGGAGTGGTTTTCTGGGTGTACAGGAGTTAGGGGCAGAGGAGGGTGGAATAGATGAGGTTGTGTGGCCAGAGTTTGGATGAATGCCACCACAGAGTGATTTTAGCGAAGAGTAAATTGGGATTAGTTATTTTTTTTTTAATAAAGTATATGAATTTATTCCAGGTTATATTAGAGTGAACTGAATGATTACACTTCTTTTATTTGAAAAGGTGAATACGTTGGGCATTAAATAAATTTGAGGAAATAAGTATGAAGGAGGGTTTAGACCTAGTATAGTTATGGTGGCTGGTAGTGTAGGAGTGTGAATAAAGTGAGAGAGTACCATAGTAGGCAGTAAGGTGACATAAAATTAATTGTAGAGATGAGAAGATATACAAGTACAACATGGTAGATACAGAGGACTATGGAGTAGTTAGGGGCAATGTAGTTGAATGAAAAGGATGCTGTAGTAAAGTGAAATTGTGATTGGAAGAAGTATTAGAAAGAGAATAAGTAAGTGGGTGATGTGTATAATAAAAGGTTTGTGGGTATTACATTTTGGGTCAGTATGAAAGGAAGGGTAATATTGAAGAAGTACTTGCTAAGGAGGAAGATGTGAATATTGTACAAGTGGGAAATAAGAATAAATACTATAGATTGTAATGTTAGAAAAATTGAGATGAGCAAATCAAATTTAGAGCAGTAGAGAAGAATAAGTGGTAAGGTAACATAAGATGGTAAAGCATTTGAGCGAATCCTATTGGATAATGAGGTAATAACAGGGATTAGTTAGGCTAGTAGGAAGAGGAAGGGGAGGGGAGATGAGCAATATAAATGTAGATAAGAGGGGTGAGTGGGAATTGGAGGAAGGTTAAGAGAGTGTACTGAGTCCAAACGTAGTAGGGGGTGAATGGAGCAGGTTGGAACCTCTCTCAGATGGAGGTCTTAGCCCAAGAAAATCAATCAGTGACAGTGGAGGTAAGGGAAGATATAAACAGCAGTATGAGTGTTTTTTCCTTGTATAATGTGAGTAACTCGCACAACAGTGGAGCAGAGTAAATTTTAAAAAGTTGCTCACGGGTAGGAAAGCCATACATATCAAGGTATAATGGCTTTAACAAGCTTAAAGTACATTAATGTATGAACTGTCCTTTTCCTTTAGAAGTACTGGCTGCACGTTCAGTGGTACAGCTGGTATTAGCATCTCACCCAGTGGCACCCAGAGGTGTCATTGTATATACTGTTGGCACTGAAACACATTTTTTGCAGGCTGCAAATCCTTCTAGCAAAAGATACATAATTTTATGCAGAATAAGCCAGAAAGTCAGGGAAACCGACAACTTTCAATACTGACTGGAAGGTGCAATCTTGAAAGCCTACTGGTACCCAAAAGTCACAGTCTATAATACTGTCTGCAATGAAAAATATTTTGCAGGCTATAAATCTTCCTAGCAGAAGATATGCAGAATATGATGCAAGAAGGCAGGGAACTGGTAACTTTCGATACTAAGTGGAAGGGGCAGTCTTAAAGCCCTGAACAGCTGTGATCCTGTGTGCCATTTGGGGTGGGGGATACATTGTCTTTCTAAAACAGTAGCAGTGAAACAGGTCCATTATTTATGGAGAATGGTCAACAGTAGTATTTACCCAAAAATGCAGCGTATACATTGAATGGTACAAAACTTACCATGGGATTCAGAAATGCATTAGCGTGACTGAAGTACAGTGTAACAGGACCAGGAGTTTTTTAAAAACTCTTTAAAAAAAAAATCCTGATCCCATTAAATAGCACTTCACCAATCTAATGTGTTTCTGAATCCCAGGTATATATGAACCAGTATCAAAAATGTGATCAGAAAGCCCTTTAACAACAGATACCTAGATTATCTATTCTTAAGAAGTGCTATAGGTCAGTTTGGCACATTGGTTCATAAGTACTTACTAGGTTGTTGATCCATAAGGATCTGTAGAAACCTAGCCCTGCATTCCCATGAAGTTTTCTCCCTTGTAATTTAGGTAAGAGTAACCCAAAGCCCATTTATGTTATCCCTATCCATAAGGGACAAGGGTACTAAACCACAGATGAATTTGCAGTTTCCCATCCATTTGTCCAGATTACATTTGAATAGAGTAAGGGAAGTACCTTGCTTTATGTAAAGAGAAAGATGATTCCAAAGAGGTGTCATTCCCTGTGATATATATCTGTCCTTCCAACATGTTCTGTTGGATACATATTGACCCATCAGCAACACTTTGAGTGTTGCCTGATCAATGGAAAAAGAGGAAACAAGTTTAACTGAACCTCGGAGGTAAATATTTTTACAGGGCGGCAGGCACCCCTGTACCCACCATGTGGGAGAACACCCCCCACATATCCCAAATGTAAATATACGTACAGAAAGGTTGCACAACAAAAAAGTAAACAAAGCTTCACTATCATCAAAACTTGTTTCACTGTTTTCCCTTTGATTGAACAGCACTGAATTAAAGTGCTGATGATGGGTTGACAGAATCCCATTCCATGTATGTTGCAGAAGAGATTAAAATCTGTTGAGTGGGTGTTTATGCCACCATTGGACTTGTGGATGTGCAGTAGATCTGAGATGGAGATTGCCCCTCAGTAGCCAGTATAATACTGAGAGGATGGACAAGGCTTTGAGACGGTCAGTATAGTTTTTATGATTTAGGGATTTGATTATCTTGTTGATAAAGTTTTGTGCTTGTTCAAGCTGTGTTTAATGTTTGGACAGGTACATACTGAGGGGGCATTATACTCAATGATTGGGCTAATAAGTGCCAAATAAAGTGAAACAATCATATCCTTAGGTGTATATGCCATACACTTACTAATAAGTTGAGCAATAAAAAATGACTTTCTTCCAGTAGTAGATGCATGGTGATTGAAGCATCCACATAGGTTCCCAGGTCCCTAACTTCCAGAGCGGTTTTCAGGAGTGTGTTGTCAATGTGTAGTTACAGGGGACTTCATGCTTGACAAAGGAGCCTATTATACTTTTTTTATAATTTAGTTTTAGTTCATGGTTATGACATCTGCTGTTTGTTTTGGAAAGGTCCTCTTAGAGGATATTGATGTACTTTAGAGAGTTAATGATGGCATATAGTTTACAGTCATCTGCCAACTTGGTCAGCCATAAACCTATAACATTAGCTTTGACCTCCAAAAGTAAATACCTAACAGAAGTGTCCCATGGACTGAACCTTTGGCACACCTCTAATGACAGGTCTTTTGGAGGAGGTAGAATAACCTACTCTGTGTTTTATTTATGAGCCAATTTGCTATTCAGTGAGTTGCACAGGGGTTAATATTTAGCTGGGAGAATTTATCAACAATGTCTGTGTGGGATAGTGTTGAATACCTTTGTGATGTTTAGATATGTGGTGTGTACTGATTTTCCCTTGTCCATTGAATCAGTAACCTTCTGGAAGAAGTTGATCAGAGTAAGAAGGCACAGTCTGCCCTTAACCCAACTGGCTTGTGTCAATAGTTTGTAGGCTACGTATGTCCTTATTTATTAATTCCCTGGTAATCTTCTTCATAGCTTTACAGATGAGGCTGGTCAGAAATATGGGTCCATTATCACCCAGGACCATTGTTGCCCCATCATTATATTGAGATGACTGTTGCTGTCCTCCATTTGCCTGGCACAAAGCCTGTTTGTAGGCTGACATTGAATTGCCTCAGGGGGGTTGACAGGTCCAGTTTCATAGGCTTGGCATGTTGTCCGGCATCATAGAAGCAGTGTTCCTGACCTTGGAAAGTACTTTGCGGACTTGTTCTTGGGAGATTTGAGGAGGAGTGTTGATTTAGGTATATGATCTGGGAATGTAGGGAGGGACAGGATAGTGAAGTTTGAGCTAATTTTATTTGATAGTAGACTGGCGATGTCCTCATGGTCTGCCTATGGGATATTATTAACTGTTAGCTCTGTGCAGTGCTGGACTTTGTTTCTGAGGTTTTTAACATAGCTAAAGAATATTTTTGGTTGCATTTTGCCCGGGTGGCTATTTTGGCTCATATTTAATTTTAGTCGATTAAATGAGGGACCAGAGTTCCTTGTTAAGCTTATCAAGAGCATTTTTGACATCTGAGATGTACATTTATTGTAGTGTACAATGATTTTTTTTTCTTTATTTGTAGAGTCTGTTAATATTTGGGTTCCATCATAGGCATTTATTTTTAAATTTGACATTGCAGTTACTTTGGAGGGGGACAGACACAGCTATGCAGCTATTTGGCGGTAAAGTATCAAAACCTACTTCACCTCCACACCAATAACAGAACTCTTTGTTCCAGTAACAAACTTATTCTCACAGTAACTAAGTCAAATAATACAGCAGGTGATGCTCTCTTTTCTAATTATGTATCCAAAATATAGAATGCTCTACCCTATAACATAACTACTATGACATCTTTCGTACAGTTCAAAAAAGCATTAAAATTGCATCTCACTAATAACTGGCTATGCTCTTGCACTTCACCAGGCTAGACCCTCCACTATGTTAGCCTGTACACCACCTTAACTATCTCACACCTCAAGAGGAACAGATAGGTCTATATTCTATTACTGTAGAAATACATACAGTATAATACAATGGATTGTTAATGGTTTAGACCCCAATAACCTTTAAGAAGTTGTTGGTTTACACATGACTCCCTCCAGCAATGATTGAGGTCATTATATATATATCTCTTTAGACTAATGAAACTATTAGTGTGACATTTCTCTGTTTTTACTAATTGTGACTGCTGTGTATGAATATATTACTATCAATTAAGACTCATTGCATTTTGTATTTAAATATACTTTGTAGTTTTTTTTTTTTTTTGTTACATGTTATTCATATGTGTGGAGCTTTTCTCCCCAGGCCTCCACTGAAAATGGACCTGTGTCCAGTAGACTATCCCGGTTAACAAATGTAAAATAAAATAAATAAATAAATATACACAGTGGGGTCATCAGGTTGGAGGGGGATTTCGAATTTAGGCAGATCTGTTGCATAATCGCTAAATACTGAGGTATTTGGAGATGCTTCCAGCTTCAGTCTTATGGTGAATGTGACTGATTTATGGTCTAATTTGGCTAGAAGGAAGTTACAGCTGATGGGGAAGAGAGCTTACTATATTGGTGAGGACCAAGTCCATTGTTTGTCTCCACTAGTTGAGGTATGTACTAAATGGTCCAGAGACTTTGTATTTATGAAGTCCAGAAATCTCTCTGGGCATATATGTTAGGGGATGTGTAAGTTTCCCATTTGTTGGAGCAGCAGTTAAAGTCCCCTAGGAGAATGGGGTTTGTCCTAATGCATAGGGTCTACATATTAGTCAGGTAGGAGGCATGGGGTGAGGGGGTCCTGTAGTTAGTGATAAGGAGGTTTGTCAATGCTAAGTTGGATGTTGAGGAGTTCCAAGTTGTTATCCTGTCTAACAAGCATGGAGGTGTAAGTTTGTTCTACAAACATGTAGACACCATACCTTTAGTGCCTTCATCTAGTCTGTGGTAGATGCTGAAACTCTGCACTGATAGGGTGCTCTCAATGGTCTTGAACAATGTTTCAAGCAAGCCGGCTTCAGAGACAGTTGGAAAGTGCAAGTCCATGATTCCAGGTGCTTACCAGTCTGGGCTGAAGGGGGATTAGTGCCCATGAGGTTTGGAGTTGGTTACCAGAGGTGCTATTTGTCTTGTAATGGAATCTTCATTTTGTAACGTAGCAAGTGTATGAGCTGACAGAAAAGGTAAAGTGCAGATTATAGAAGAAGGGATAAAAATTGCAGAACAGTTAACGAGATACCCAAGTAAAAACATATATACAATATGACCGAATACCTTGAAGATTAATAAGACGACGTAGATTCCAAATTATTTTGAGAAGAAAAACATAAAACGTAAGTGATTCCATACTACTGAGGTTGGAGAGGTGTAGAAAAAAAGATAGGGGAAAGGTTTGAAAAAAATGAGTATGTGGGTTAGGAGAGAAGTAAGAAGTTAAAAAAAAAGGTAACCGAGATTTGGGGGACATGAAGGGGAAAGGATAGGGCAACCAGGTCAGTATACAGAAGATGAAGCTAAAAGAGTGGCTGAGAGGTTCTTCAGGACAATGCCTTTCATAGAAGAGCTACATTTAAATAAGTTAAACAGAACAGATGTTGTGTAAGTAATACCATCTTTGCAACTATAGATTTGTTTGGAGATGAGACTTCATATTTTGGTAAATTGATTTAATTATAGTGAATCCGAAAAAGAAAGAACCGTAATTATGTTTAGATCTAATAGGTTTAATGCAAAGCCAAGACTGTGACCTAAGACTAAATGTGAGATGTATGGCTAAATGACTGACGGACATAGCTAGACATGTTTCTAAGGAACAGAACATACAAAGGATCACTTTTATCTGAAGGAAGCAAAATGTGGAAGTTCTGGCCATTTAATTTTCCATAGAACAAAAGCAGCAAATGTAATGACTTTGTAGTAGTTTTGTTCTCATTTTTTAAGCTGAGTTATACAGTGACAGGTAAATGTGGCGTACAGGAGGCAGGGTGTCCTACATGAGGCATCAGTGGTTAATGCATGTATGTTCATTAACAAACAGTTTCACTCTGTATAGCAAACTGAGCTTCTGAATTCATCCTGGTCTCACAACATCCTTCACTGTCTGAAACAGCAGTATATATTTGCACTGCTAACCACCATACGGTGTTGTACATGAGTAAATAATGTTTTTTTATTGAAGCTTAATTTTGATCAGATTGTGATATAGATTGACAGCATAAAAGAGTGTAGAGATCACTAATTATTGAGGATTACTGTAATTATATGTATATGGTTAGTGCTAGGGAGTGATCGGGCCACATTACCAAGAAAGATTTATAATATTTTGTACTGCAGGTTGTTGTATATATAAGGAATGTGTATGTGATCAGATTATGTGAACAAATCAATGCATGCAATTAATATTTACTGACTCTACTCTTGAAGAAGTCGCCAAGTTCCTCAGATTGCGATACGTTAATGTTCTGAAGTGTTAAAGGGGGCACATCAGTGTTGGTAGGGGGAGATGTTGTATTGGATGCACTAGCAGAAGCATGTATTCCAGTGAGTTGTATGTCATGTGATTGGATACTTTATGGATGAAGAGCTTATGGAAGTGCAGAAATTGCACTAAAGCCATTAAGTAAGTTGTGTTATAAAAGTGATGATTTATAATGCCAAGAGGCTTGGACATATGATGATAGTGGAAAGCTAAGCTGTATTATTGTCTAACAAGTAAAAATACAGTGTATGAAGATGCAGATATTTAGTGAGTGTATCTGTCATCTGCTATTTGTGCTCTAGCAAAACTGGCATGCTTCTTAAATGTTGTTGTTGTTGTTAAATAATCAAGGTTAATCCTTTGACTATATTCTATATGGAAAAACTAGATTTTTGCTCCCAGATCTTCAAAACACTTTGCTTTACAGAAACCAAGCATAAGTGTCTGATTACTGCCCTTGCCTGATTCCAGCAATTTGTGCTCTCTGCTTCCCAAATAGCTAGTTTCTTGACCATTGTATTATACTAATCACAGACTTTATTCATCATACTTTGTTATGGACCCATATATGTTCATATGTTGAAAAACAAAGAATATATTGAATTCTGTTAACATATTATGTAGGCAATATTGTTGCTGCTCACTAGCTCTTTCTGAAGTCATACTTCCTTAAGCATCCTACGTTTGGTGGTATCTCACTATCCCTCCTGGCCCATGGCTCATGATGATTATGGATAGAAGCTAGATAAATTCAGATTTGCTTCTACCCACGACAAAGTATCCCTGCTTCACATTAAGTATTAACTGGCAGTAAAGGCAGGTGCTCAACCAGGAAGGACACGTGGACATTTTCATGATGATTGTATATGTTTATTTGTCTGTCATTAAACACACTTGATTTCAAGAACAGCTGTTAAATCCATCGAGTCATGTTTAACTGCATATGGGAATCGTCTTCCTTTTTGCAGATTTGTTAAGCCAACGATTGTATTGGGTAGACTCTAAGCTCCACCAGCTTTCTAGCATTGATTTCAATGGGGCCAACAGGAAAGTTCTTATCTCCTCTCCCAACTACCTGAGTCATCCTGCTGCCTTGGCAGTATTTGAGGTAAGAAATGTCATTACTTGGTTTGTTATACATGATATTGTGTAAACTGCATTGTTGAAGTTGTTATTGTCTTTATATTCTGTTAGCATTGATTCAGAGGCAGTTCTTTTTCTTATTCCATTGACTGCATTATCATGACACCAGCAACTCCTTCTCACACTTTTTATAAAGATTTGCTTCCCAGATAGGCATAACTAAACCCTTCATTTCACTTTTCTACAGGTGTCTGTCCTTGTAAGGTTTTATCATTTAAATCTGAAACCTAACCATCAAGGTATTGCTTGGTTTCTCTGACATATTTAATTTAGCAAATTATTTCTTAGAGAAATACTTTGAATTCTCATTAATATTTTAATATTTAATTTAATAATGACTCCAAAATGCTGAATATTTGCTATCATATTCTAAAAATGCACAGTTCTGGATGCCTAGTCCTAAATGTATCTTTAGGATGAGGTTTGATTCCCTCAGCCTTCATTGCCTGACTTGTATGACTCTGAACAAGTCACTTAACCAGACACCGCTCCCGGGCTGAGTCTGAAAAAGGTCCGTGGAGATTAGTGCTCTCCCCTGGAAAGCAAATACAAAAATAAAAAATGTGAAACTATATAAAAATGAAAGCTGAAGATGTGTATTGCTGAAACTGGAGAAGTATGCTGCTAAACTTACAGAGATTTTGGATTAATGTAGATTCTTTTCATTTAATATAATAAAGCAATATTGTTAAAAGAAATTCCTGACAGGGTAGTAGATGATGATAAATGACAAGTGGACAGACAGCAGCAGAATAAAAATAGTTAATCAACACACAAAGCCTTTATTACAAGAAAGGAAAGTCACTGAAAAAAGTGTATGATAACAGACTGGGACCATAGGACAGGCAGTCTGCTTTTTGTAAATAATGACCAAGTTGTACCTCCCCGCAGTCGAGTGGCATTCGGAAGACATGCATGAATGGGTGTACCTTCGCTGAAGGTTGAGCATCGGGCTGGCAACTCGGCACCATAAAAATCTACTGTCAATCATTAGCGGACCGGAGTTCCATTGTGGCGACCCCTAAAAGCCGAAAAGACAAACCAACAACCAAGTTGCAGATGTCTGTTAACTTGCAGCCAAAGTTTTTTCACTATCCTGCTCTCACTCCTTTCTTAGCCTCTCCACAGTGACTGCTGATCTTGGCACCTGTACCTGTTCATGCTACTGCATATATGCCACAAATTGAGATAACTCAGATGTTGGCATAATTTATTCACTATGTTTGTTGACCCCCTGAGTCTGTACTATTGTTTGAACAAGTTAAATAATGACCACACTCTGCCCCTACTAAGGAGAGGATCTGCCCTGTGGGTGCTCTGTCCCACTTCCTTAAAATAAGTAGCCTTCCAATACTCTTAGACTTATGATGGAAGATGTAAATAAGAGATAGCACTGGAAGCTAGAATTATCATAATGCGGAATAAATGCCACCCATACCTTTCATCCTCTAAGAACAAGAAACTGGAAACTAAAATGATCTTAGTGTAGAATAAATGCCACCCATACCTTTCATCCTCTAAGCACAAGAAATCTGGACAAAGCCAAAAATAATATGGGAACAAAGGCCCAAAATCAGGGAAAATGTTAAATATTGCTCTCATAAACACAGAAAGTTGCTAAAATAATTGGTTCTGTATTACCATATATTTTCTGTTCAAAAATGGGGCTGTGGATGGATGAAGTTTGAAACTCATATATGTGTCATTATTTAGTGATATCAATCCACTTCAATCCAGAATGGTTTGGCAGAAAACTAAAATTATATGAATGGACATAAAATATGTGGCAACAATCTGATTATTTAAGAGGTATAAAAACACAAAAATAGAAGTTATGTCCTTACCATAACGTTCCATGTGGAGTGTTCATCTCGCCTTTGTTCTTACACATGGGTTCGGAGCCGATCCTCGGCTCCGTGTCGGCCGCTTGCAAGCTCTGCATCGAGAAGAAGCTCGAGACAATCTAATACCCACAATCCCCCTCTGCCTTTACCTCAGATCTAGTTTGCAAGCAAACCAGTAGTCAGAGAGAGCACACTCATGCTTACATCACATATGCACAGAACTAAGAGTCTATATATATATATATACACATATACACATATATATACATGTCAACTATATATAAAAATGAATAAAGTGAAAATTAAAAAAATAATTTTTAATAAGTAATTAAAAAAAAATTTTGAAATAATGAATTATTAAACATAATTTTATATTTAATATGTTAATTGTTTTTTAAATTTTAAAATTTATTATTTTAAACTTAGAAATTTTTAAATTTTAAAAAAATTTTTTAAAATTGTTATTTAAAATTTTAAAGAAATAAATTATTGTTTAGAAATTTTAAGCACAAAAAAATTTGTTTAGGGGTAGAAATGAATGGTATAAGGATTAAATATTTGGAATTTTTGGTTTGTAAAAATTTGATTTTGAAAATATAAATAGATATAAATGTATAACCATTTAAAATTTTTTTAACTGCTCCCCTTTTTCTTATTTTTAAGCAACACAAAAATTATAAGGTATTTTCTGGATTTTTGTTCTCCCAAATTAAAATTGTTTTTTTGGGGTTTGTGAATTTTTTCTAATTTGTGAACAATATCCATTTTAATTTTGGAGGATTCTTGAAAGAAATTTGGGTTTCAATGGACGGGAAATATTTTTAAATAGAACATTTAGGGGGAAAAAAATGAAATTTTCAAGAAAAACCCGGGCAGATGAAAATTTTTAAATTTTAATTTTTTAATAAGAAAGCTCTGGGAAATTCAGATAATACCGAAAAATGAAAAATGGCTACCAAAAAAGAGTCTTTCCCTAAAAAATTTAAAAATGGGCAAGAGGAAGGTGTTCAAAAGGGGGAAAAAACCATTAACTTTTTTAACAAAAATTTTAACCCCAAAAGGTTAAATAAATTTTTAATCTGGGGTTTAATAGGGAAAAGTTTTCCTTTTTTAAAAAACTTTAAAAGTTTGTGGGGGCATACAAGCCCCACATTTTTCCAATGGAAATTTAGGAAATGGCGCCAATTGAACTTTTTAATGTGGAAAAGGAGAAGCACCCTTTAAAATTAAAAAAGTTGTTAAAAAACTTAAATATTTTTTAAAAAGGATATAAAGGACCACTTTTGTTCAAAAAAATTTCAAACTTTTTTCCTTTTAACTAGTTTTTAATGTTTTAAAGTATTGGAAAACTTTATGGAAGTCCCTAATATATTTAATAAAAAAATAATTAATTGTACTGCATTATCTGAACCAGATTTTCATGCTGCGATAACTGACGAAAATTGAAGAATGGATGTTTGGGTTTGCCCTGTAAGGTCTTTCTAATTTGTGTTTTACAAGTAAGGTCAAACATTTTTAAGTTTTAATGGAAGGCTGGGCTGTAAACAGAGGGCTTGGGAAAGTAGTCAACATTTTCTTCCGCTGCTGCTTCTTCAATCGACCATGCGTAGCTTGACTGGAGAAGCTAGCTGCAGTGTCTCTGCCCTTTTACCTACATCAGAACATTCGATAGGCAGCAAAGACAATCGAGAGGATTTTCAAGTAGAAACAATGGCAGTACTGCAAAATCTTTTGAATCTGCTAACTTCCTTTCATTCCCCTAATGAAAGTCTCACTTTGGGGATCAATTACAATAGAGAGGGTAATCCAAAAAAAAAAACTCGAATGAAGAATGTCAAAATGATTTTGCAGTACTGCCATTTTTCTACTTGAAAAATCCCCATTGTCTTTGCTTCCTATCAGATGTTCAAAACACTGCAGCTAGTTTAGGTAAGGATAAGTTCAGATAAGGAAAACACAGAGACAAAAAATGTGGCTTTCAGAACTTTTTATTTTAACAATATTTTAATCGGTCTTGAAAAGAACCATTGAATTATTAATGCTTTTAAATCGTGGAGGGTGGATGATGTTGACAGCTGATTCCGTGGTCATTTTTCTATGAAAAACTTGGTAGGACTGATGTTTTAGATTTGTGAAGGTGGCATGTTCTGACAAAAGCACATACTACTTCAGCGATCATTGATTTCATTACTAAGATAATGATGTTGATAGGTCTTCGGTGGTTTTCTTTTACTATGTGGTGGGAAGCAGTCTTTTATGGGCAAGCAAAGGAACGCGGCAGCAGGCGGACTTGAAATAATAAATATGCTTATGTAAAGTGCTGAAAGAAACATGAACACTATGTTTTTACATTTTGTTGATATAAGTAAAGAAAACACACTTTTGCGGTAACAAAATAGACATTCTACAACAGTTTTACAACATTAACTAGCATATTTAATGATTGTGAAGCAACCGCTATTGCCGTTAAAAATCTGGTTGCGATAATACGTAAGTACCATATATATATATATATATATATATATATATATATATATATATATATATATATATATATATACAGACACACACACACACACATACACACACACATCAGTGTTTATTATTTTAAACTGTGTGTGTGTGTGTCTGTGTCTGATAGTAACTGCTTCAAATTTCGTAGGGTTTGTGTTGTGCAGCAAGTGCAGAATGCTCCTTAGATTGTGTTTTATGAGGGCAGATGTCATGCTATGTAAAGATCAGTACCAGCTCACTCACATTGGTCTCCAGTTTTCAGTGCATTGTTCATTGTTCATACTCAAGAATACTATGTTAGGAATCTGCAAGACTATCAAATATAATTACAGTATTCAGGTATCAGTGTTCTATACCTAAACAATTTTCATTCTTTGACATCTCCGTTTTGTATGTTTAGTATAGAAATTTTATCTACTACCATAAGAAAAAGTGAGAGGTAAAACTGATGGACCTGTTTTATCTGGTTTTCATCTTTCTGTATGTTTATTTTCTCTTTTAATTTATTACCTTAGTCGCATTATTTATTATGGTTGTACTGGGCCATCAGTTTCAGTCAACGTTTGTGTGTGCCAGCAGTGTTGTATTTGTACTATTCCTGTGTGTTTTTATTTCTGGGCTAAGAGCCATTTTTTCCTTAGACTTTAAGTGAAGTGTCTCTATGCCAAGTATAGTGTCGTGTGTTTATCTTATATATTCAGTTAAAGAAGAAGCATATCACCCCAGTTGCATTGCTGCTTAAACGGGTACCCAAAGAGTGATGGTATGGTTTAAACAATGAAGAACCTGACTTTTCACCAGAAACAGAGCTGCTGCCTCTGTATTCATTATTATTGTCTGCTCCCCGATACCAGATGATGTGATTTTGTAAGCTACAGCCATCTGTAAGATGGCAAATAATTATTTAGTGGCTTAGTCTTTTGTTTATAAGACAGATGTGGCATGGTTTTGTCAATGAGTAGATGTCGTGTGTGAAGCCTTTTAGGCACTGAAACCAAGCAGAGTGTCTTGAAGATTTCACAAGTGTTTCATAAGAAAATGTTACAAATTTCAAATGAGTGATTAGATCTAAGAAAGTACAAAGCATTATGTTTTTATTCAGTGCAGGCCATATCACAGTTTGTATAGCAGACATCAACAAATCATATCCCTTGTAGCTGCCTCCTGGTTGGAACTTTATCTCCAGATTTTTTATATGCCATATTAGCATGCTAATGTGTGCCTTTTAAGCTATTCTACAACTAACACTGTTGTATTTTAACTTTCTAAAGTTTGCTGTATGTTTGCTTTACAGCATTTTTTTAAAGTATTTTTAGGATAACTTCACCCGCTTGACTTCGTTTAAAGTAATCTCATACCAGCTCGTGGCTACTTTACTTCTGTTGTTTATCTGGAAAAGGTAGAAACTGATGGTGTATGTCATCTCTAGACTCAGAGCTGATCATGGTCAAATGGGACTCCAGGCAGGGTACTCCCCCCCCCCCCCCCCCCCGGGGGCAACCATTCCAGTGTCTCATTACTTGTCTGTCACTCCCCAGTTACCATAAACACTGTTCAAGCTTCTCTGTGTGTATACTGTTTTCTTTACTTCTACAGTGATAACTGACATTTAGATGTAATTTAAAACTTTTATTTCAAACACCGATAGCCATTTGCTAAACAAAACAATACAGTCTTAAAATGAAAACATACTTAGCATGAGCAACAGCAAATCTGTGGGCTGTTTTCAAACCACGGGCCCCTGCACACACTTTTAGGACCATGCATAAATGCACATGTTCTTTAATTTTCCTTCTTGATGGTATTAAATTATATTTCTTGTTTAATACAGCACCAATTGTTAGTGTGTGTTTTAAGTTTGTAGTTTTGAACATTTTTCCAGTAAGCAATGAAGAAAAATGTATGAATCAATTACAAAACTACCCATTTCAGAACATTTCAACCAAAAAAGGCCACTCAGACTGTTGTCATTATAATCCACCAATATTAGTCAAAATGCATAGTCTCTGCAGAAGTAAAAGTCATCTGTATAATTCCACATTAAAGATAACTATGTCAGCAATCGATCTACCTCATGTGGAAAGAGAACCCAAAGCCTTCTGGACCAAATGCAAGTGTGCTACCTGTTGTGCACTGACAGTGAACAGTGTAGATCTGCATCTCTGTGACTGACATTTACAGACTGCAGTCCTCTGTGATTTACAAAATAAATTAAAAAAAAATTCAGTGAGACCTGGCAGTTGGTGTTGAAGTTTAAGGCACTTTCTTGCTAATAATTAAGGCTCAGGGCTTGACTCTGTGCAACGTCGCTTAACTAAACAGTGCCCCTAACTATACCTCGCAACTGTCCCTGTTTTTGTAGCTGTGTCCTTTGTAATCACTCCTAAAACAAAGGTAATGAATTACACGTAATAAATAGTGACAATAATTAGATTTATAGGCTTCTTTTACTTTAAAAATGTGTATTAATTCACATTCTCTTATTTTGTCAATGTCTGATGTAAGTAGTACTAATATTTGTCCCTGATTTTCACTGATTTTGTTGAGAGTTTCCCTAATTCAGTGACTGCTGTGCACCCTAAATCAGGCATTTTGCACACACACACACACACACACACACACACACACACACACACACACACACACCCTAATTCCAGCTGTGCACTCACTAGAATGGTGTTCAGGCTGGCTTGCTGCTCTGCATATCTCCCATGACGCTTACCATCACCTAAAATCAAATTTCCCATGGTGCAGCTGTGCATTCACTGGAACAATGCTTAAGCTTGCTTGCCCTGCATATCTCCCATGATGTTTGCCATCTCCTAAAATCATCTCTCACTCTGTTCATTACTACACTTTCATTTATTAACTGGAACTTCCTAAAACTCCTCCCCTTAGACAATGCTGTAATTTAATTCAGTACAACTTTTCTAAATATCCTAAATAGCCTTGCATCTCCTAGAAGGAAGACAATGAAAACAAATAATGCAGTTTGGCTATCCAAAAGGAGTAGAATGCAAATTTAGGATACAGAAAAAGCACGGAAAAAATGAGAAAAATAGCAAAAATATAAAACACCTCAATATCTTGAAAACTTTATAATGCTTCGCAATCATATTAAAAAGGCAAATAAATGAAGACAAAAAACTATACTATAATAATTTTCAGAATAATGCTTAATACCACCCTAAAAAATTCTGAACATCCATTAAAGAAATCTTTCATCCCGGCCAAAAATTCAACCCAAACTCCTCTCCTGATAACTCACCACTCAAAACTGCAATTCTTATTCTATAGATAGTATAGCATCTCTAACTAAGGATTCCTCAACATCTAATCCCAACCCTGCCCATCAGCCACATATCACATCCACTTTGACCTTCGAACCTGTGCCCACATCCTATATAAAACTATTGTTAAATGAACTTAAACTGTGCTTTTCTTCAGCTGATAACCTTCCAAGCGAGTAGCTAAAACAGCAGCCAGTAGCACTGCCTATCCTGTCTCAATCCTTATAAATAGATCAATCCAAGAATCCCAAACTCCCTGTCTGTGGAAAAAAAAATCACAAATTATCCCTCTGCACAAAGGAAGAATTTCAACAGACATTAAGAACTTTAGACCTAGAGCAATCTTCTCTTCCCTTGCCAAAAAACTTAAAAATGTGCTCAAAAACAATTGCTAGACCCTCTCCTGCAGGAAGAACTCCTATCCCCTACACAACATTGCTTCTGTCCTTTCCATAGTACTAGCACTGCCCTTCTAACCTATATAGTTCCTGTCAGTAAAGGTAGAGATAATATCAAACTAGAGTCTTCCTTATTTCTAGATTTGTCTAAAGCCTTCAACACAGTTTGTCACAGTAAACTACTTCAAATGTCCTCACTACGACTCTCTCAGCCAACCCTTCTGTAATTCAAAAGCTATCTGTCCCAATAAGTACATCAGTAAAATGGCACTTACCTCTCAGTCACCACCGGTGTACCACAAGGCTCTGTCCTTGGTCCCATCCTCTCTAACATTTTCGTCAACACCCTCTAGACTTCCACAAAACAGGCCACCTTAATACATTACGCAGATGATTCCACACTCATTTGTATGCCTGACAACATGGTACACCTCCAAAGAATTACTCAGGAAGCTTTAACACCCCCTGAAATATGGCTTTGTAAAGCATAACTTGTGCTCAACCCAAAAAAGACCAAACTACTAGTTTTTTAACCCAAATCCCCGTGTCATGAAAAATAAAAATTTAAAGTTCTTTCTCTTGATAATATAACCATTGAAGTCACTTATAGTGGATGATAAGCTTACATTTGACCTGCATATACAAAACTTATCAAAAACTACAGATGCTTTACGGAGCCAATAAACTTTCTCACTTATGCAACTAAAACTACACTTGCCACTACTTATCTCCTCCACACTCTTCTTTATGGTGCTCCCATCCTTACTAATGGCAGGTTTCACAAAATGGCAGGTTTCACAAAAATTAGAACTTAAACAATGTTATAACAAAATTGCAAAATTTGCAGCACATACCCCTTTCAGAACCTGCCCCTGTATAGCACCGAAAAGCCTAAATTGGTTAGAACCACCACATCAGCTAACATGCACAACATCTTACCACCTATAAAATTATCCAGCACTAAAAATCATTCTACACAACTATGTTCCCAGTCAGTCATTGTGACCCAGTAACCAAAAACTATCTGTCTACAAACCTAGCAAATCTGCTGGGCATTGTCTGTACTCGTATAAGGTTGCTACCTGTATTGATCAGGTCTGTACCCTCCCTCCCATCTTTCAAAACCACTCTGAAAGACTTCCTAGCGAAAATCTGGCTTTGTTCTTGCTCAAATCCAGGATAAACTATATCCCTAGATGTGAACAAGTATCTTTTCATTCCTTATACCTTCTTACTCTTCCTTCTTCACTTAGTTCCATACTACTAATTCTCTTCCCTGACTTTCTCTCTAAATATACAGTAATCCTGTTTTTCCCACACCTGATATTGCAATTCATATTGGTATCAGACTAACTTACCTTTACTTTCCCTACAAACTGTCTAAAGTTCCTCTAAATATTAAGTCAATGTCATATACCTTGCATCGATTTTTAACTAATGTTTTTATATTATGTCTAATTTGTTATAATTATTTAAACTGCAAATGTTTTTCTTTTATTTCTGAGGATTGTAAAATTATTGTTCTTAAAATGTTTTATAAGAATTCGGAGCTTTTCTCCCCGGGCCACTGTTGAAAATGGGCTTCTACCCAGTTGGACTTTTCCACTAATCAAATGTCAATATGTAAATAAATGAAACTCCCACACAGTGCAGCTGTGCATTTATAGAAACAGTGCCCAGGCTGGCATGTTGGCATACATTTGCCATCTCCTAAAATTAAATCTCCCGTGATTTTTTTAAAGATGCTCAGGGTTGACTGTCCTTACGGACGTTCATTAACATCTTCCTAACGCTGATGTTTCTGTGTTTGCTGTCCTTGATGATCTCCTACAAGGTCCTAATGCTATGTTTATACTTCCTCTCCTTACAGAAGTTCTCCCGTAAGGTCCTAATGCTGGGCTTGTTTATTTATGGATTTGTATTTATTTATTTTTGTAGCAAAGTAGCCCTCCCCCAAGCCAGCATGGGTCCTAGGCAGCTGTCTAGGTCACCTTGGATCCGTCTCTGTCTAGACTGTAATCAGTTATGCTGCAATATAGATTTTTGCGTCATTTCCACGTTTTCCTTGCTTTGCTTGAGGATGTTTCATGTGCAGTGCATGTAATGCAAGCAGTTCTACATGCACTTGCTCACTCATGCAAGTTCCCTAAGGGAATAGGCTGGTATGATGCCCTACTCCCCCACCAAGACATGTTGTTGTTTTTTTATCACCTGGTGTTTAACACCAGCTTTTACAGCAGAATGCTTCTGCAAGAAAGTACAGTAACAAACTGCACCCCCGTACCCTGTCCTAAAACTGTTCTGAATAAGCAGAAGCTGCCATGCAGTACTGAAATCCACTTGTTGTGTTTTGCTTTTCACAGGTACTGCTAAAGTAGGTAAATCGCTCAGTGACCAGATATACAGTTGTCCCAAAGAGGTGGATGAACACCTCTCTGCAGTAATTTTAGTGAAGCCACCCCTTAAAGAGAAGAAGTGTTTACTACCACAGAGGCATGATTGACTCATGGCCATTGATTGTTTATTGTCTATGAGTAGTTAATGTAGAAGTTAATTTTGGTGACTGTCTGTTTCTTGGATTGTAGCCCACAATGCTGAATAAAATGCTGTTACACTACCCACATTTGCTTCTGAAAGATCAGACCAGATCAGACTTTTGCAGTGTTTTGAGAGAATATGCAGGCATTCTATGAGATGGAGAAAACTGTGTAAAGGAAACTTGCTGTTTTGTTAAAGGCTTCCAGCATTTAATCACATTAGCATTTCTAGAGAAGTGGCATAACACTAAAGCAAATGTAACTGTTTTCTGGAGAAATGTGACAGGCTGAGTAAAGTCAAGGTTAGTTAAATGTATTTCTTAGATGTAACTAAAACTGTGGGCATTGTTTCCAGCAAATTTTGCAGCATGTAAAATGTGCAGTTGCAGTAAAAATGCAGCAGGGTTGTTAAAGGGTGGAGCTGGTTTCTCATATGTGAGCTTGTAACTGCAGTAGCTGAAGTACCTGTGGTTCAAGCACTTTTGTACTTGAGCTGTGCGTTTCTAGGAATATTTGGAAAACGGTGATACAAGCAGACTGGCTTCAAATGCACATCAGGGATCTAGCAGGGCAGAAAAGTAATCTGATTTCCAGTTCAGTTATTGTAGAAGGTGGGAGTAAAGGGTAAGTTTGAATTGGGGATTGAGAAGAAGCTTTAAAAGGGTTGCTCTAGTGAAATGCTTATGCACTTTGCTTGTGCTAGAGGAGCCACTGTGTGCTCATTTGTGTGTGATAAACAACAGATAATGGATAACTAGAAATAGACAGGTATTGATTAATTTAATATTCCTGCATGTTTCTAACCATATGTTGTTCATTTGTGACAGTGTGGCTCTTACCCAAGTGATTATCCCATACAATCTCTGCTGTTATAAACATTTGGTCTGTGGGTTGTCATTCCCCCATACCTATATGTGAGTCACACGGGCATGGGAAGGACCCAGGAGCTGTCATTGCTGCTCACAAATACTTGAATTTCTTTTATTCGTGTCTCAATCCCCTGATTGCAAAGAATAGTGGTTACAGGAATCAGTCCTGCCCTGCAGTGAAGAACAGATGCACAAGCCAGCACCAGCCAAACTTATGGGCTCTGGCCTCCACCATAGCATGACTGAGTTTTATGCCCTGTCCACAGAGCACCCTTATTGCTGCCCTTGGGAAATGTAGCTAGATAACCCACCCCATCATTCCCAACCCCCTGCCAACTTCAGTAGGTACTTGAACTGTTAATTGCATTTGGAGTATCTGGATCATAGTCAGGACTTCATCCTTCTATAGCAATGGAGTTGGCTTTTTTTGGCTTATTTATTTGTGATGATTTATATTATGTGGTATCCATTTTGAGTTAAACAAGTATTAGCACCTAAGAGGAATGCAAATGTATGTTGCATGTTTTAATGAAACATGCCAATAAGAAGTGACTCTGGATCTAGTGAAGTGACTAGAAATAGAAGACAGGTAATTTGCTGGAAAAAAGGGGCTACCCCTTTAATTTCTTATATTTAAAATCAGTAAACTAGTTGACATTTTTCTTATCTTTATTTTTCAGAACATGTCTATTACTCTATCATTTAGTTATAAACTGATAACATTTTGTTAAATCATTTGTAATGTGAATATTTTCCTGCTGAAGTTGTTTGCTTCATACAAAACAATGTAACATGAGCTTTCTTTGTTTAGTTATTAATTCATTGCAGTTAATTGTCATTTTATTGCAGTTTACTTGAATGCTTAATGAACCCTGTTACACTCAACTGCTCTCTCCTAAGGAAATCATTATTTAGATGGAATGCTTTCTCAGTACTGTATACTGGAAGGCATACTGCTGCAATCCCAGGAGGATTTTTATTTAATACTGCTTTTTGTTGTTTTCCTTGTTCTCTGAAAAAAAACCTTCTGACTGAGATATCTGTCAAAGATGAAATGTTACTGTACATACTTTATGTCATTATCCCTTGTAGTGAGGTAAAGAGATGCAACTTTGCAGTGTAACAAAATGAGTGACTAGCTTATCAGGCAGGGAAATGGGGCATTATCTGTTGTTCAGTGCTATGGTTCTGTCTAGATTATCTGTTTTGTGTGTGTGTGTGTGTGTGTGTGTGTGTGTGTGTGTGTGTGTGTGTGTGTGTGTGTGTGTGTGTGTGTGTGTGTGTGTGTGTGTGTCTACCACATGCTCATGTTGTGGTATAAGTCATGCAATGTATAATTATTTTTTATGTATTTATTGACCAGATAAGCCCACAAAATATAATTCTCCCTTTTTCATGGGTAACCAAGGAGAAATGTCTGGTTAAGTGATTTGCTCAGAGTCACGCATGTGGCAAATGAGGATGGAAAAAATCAAACCCTGTGCTCTTGGTACAGGAAGGACTTATTAACACCTCAGGAAGAAGATTCTTCAAGACTTATACTCGTTTTTTTGAGTTTAGCTTAAATTTGTGTGATTTCCGGTAAAAGAACAACTTTTTTTTTTTTACTTGCATTATAAAATCAATAGTTTGGCTGATAACATAGTACAGTCAGATGGGCCAATGAATTTTTTTTGTCTTAGGATAACTTTCCTGTATAGCATTTAATACACACAAGTTAACTGCATTCTTTAGGAATTTAAATATACTGAAATTACAAAATGTAATGATTATTACCGTCTATCATGATCTGCCCCAGAATGCTGTCAGAATGCTGTTGTGGAAGGTACCTCTTAACTGTCCAGAGTTTCACGTAATGTCCACATTTTTGCTTCATATTTAGTCTGTTCTTCATAACATCTCATATTTAGTCTGTTCTTCATAACATATGTGTTTTTTTTGGAAAAGTTGTGAGGATTGAAGACACTAATGACAAACATTTGAATTTCAGACTTTGTATCCTTCAGAAAAAAAGAAGTTGTATACCTACCATAACGTTCCATGTTTGTTGTCCTTCATCTCGCCTTCCTTCTTGCTGCTTGGGTTCAGAGCCAATCCTCGGCTCTGACTTAGCCGATTTACTAAAGCTCGAGAGCTTTTACTGGCTCAAGGCTACCCCTTATCCCAACATATCTAGCGGCAGCTACCCAGATCTCGTTTGTAATAGCCTGCACTAGACATATATAGTAAAAAACAATTTTTTTACTAAGTTCTTATACATCAAGATAAGTAGGATAGAGGAAAAAGACAATGTATGGTTAACTAACCTGGTATGTTAGCAGGAAAGTCAGCCTGTGTAACCAATAAAGAACTCCTCTTGAACCTCCAGGAAGGGGGAATGAGGGGGGACCCAAGAAGGAAGGCGAGATGGACAACAAACATGGAACGTTATGGTAGGTACATAACTTCTTTGTTATGTTGTCCCATCTCACCTTCATTCTTGCTGGTTGTGACCACGTCCCCAGCACCTGGTTCTTGGGTGGCTCACTGGAACAAACTCTTCAGGACCGTGGAACCACATCCACTTTGTAATGAGAGATAAAGGTATGAGGATTTGCCCATGTTGCTGCAGCACAGATTGAATCTAAAGGCAATTTGGCTTGAAAGGCAATAGAGGTGGCTAAGACCCTGGTTGAATGTCCTCTGGGCTTTCCTGGAGGTGTCTTTTTACGCAAACCATATGAATAAGTGATTGTGTCTGACAGCCATTTTGTTAAAGTCACTTTAGAAACTGGATAACCTTGCTTATTCTCAGCAAAGGATATGAACACTTTGTCTAATTTTCTGGGTCTTTGGTCCTGTGTAAATAAAAACATAATTGTCTATGAACGTCCAGTTGGTGTAATCTATACTCTGCCTTGTTGTCGTAATTGAGGAAGAACACAGGAAGCTCAATGGACTGATTTAAGTTATACTCCAAACAAACCTTTGGCAAGAAAGAAGGATTGGTCCTTAGAGAGACTCGTATCTTTGTGAAAAATGACATATGGCGGGCGAATAGACAAAGAATGTAATTCAGAAACCCATCTAGCTGAGGTTATAGCAACCAAGAAGAGGGTTTTCCAAGATAGAAACTTCAGGGGGCAAGATGCTGCTGGTTCAAAGGGAGACAGAACCATCGAAGCTAAAACCAAGTTTAGTCCAGGGGGGGTTCTCTTACCAGGGGCCGTAAAAGTGTTGTACCTCATAAGAATGCTGTGCACAACTTATGGGACTTAATGTTATAACCTAAGTCACCTACATGAAAATTGGAGATGGCAGCCAGTTGGACCCTAATAGTAGCTGTAGCTGCCCCTTTTTCGAAGGTTTTGGCCAGAAAGTCAAGAATCTTGTGAACAGGAGCTGTAAAAGGATCAGTGTTATTACTCTTGACCCAATAAGAGAACCTCTTCCATTTGCTAGTGTAAATCCTCCTGATATTTAGCTTGTGGGAGGACACTATAATGTGTTGCACAGCAGGAGAAATGTTTGAGAGTCTGACTAAGACTGGAAGTGGAGTAACCAAGCAGTCAGCTTGAGAGTTTGAAGAGATGGGTGAAGCCCACCTGACTGATGTGTCAGAAGGTCCGGAGCTGGGTCCAGTATCCAAGGCTCCAGTTGAAGATGAAGGTGAAGAAACGGAAATCATATCTGACGAGGCCAGTAAGGAGCAATGAGGATGATTTTGCTTTCTGAAGTACCTTTGGAATGAGAGGGAAAGGCGGAAAACCATATAGTAGATCCAGAGGCCAACCGTGGACAAGTGCATCCCTGGGTGACTGTCCCGGAAGGGGAACTAGGTCAAAGTAGCTACTGCATTTATTTAGGGGAGTGGCAAAAAGATTGCAGCATGTCTGGCCCAATTTGCGGAAAATCAAGTCCGGAATTTCTTGCTTCAGGGACCACTTGTGAGGCATGAGGATAGCCCTGCTGAGCCTGTCCGCTATCACGTTGGATTTTCTGGGAATGTGCATCGGAATCAAAGAATGTTGGGAAGACATCGCCCATTGCCGTACTCGAAGCACCTTGGACAGTCCATCCCAGATAATGCCCCCCCCCCCAATCTGGGAAGTGTCCGTGGTCACTGCGGCTACCGGATGGGGGTCTAGAAAGCGTCTGCCCAGAGTCACCTGGGGGGAGACAAGCCACCATAGAAGGTACTTTTTGCAAGATTTCATGATCACGATCATATGCGACATTGGCAAATCCTGGAAAGACCACTGAGTGAAAATAAGCCACTGTAGAATGCGCATGTGGAAGTGTGCTAAAGGAGCTAGCACAATAGCTGCAGCCATTGAGCCCAGTACTTGTAAAACTTGTCTTGCCTGAACTCTCATCTTCTTTATGAAAAAAGAAACTTGCTGATGAATGGTTGACACCCTGTCTTGAAGCAGTTTTGCTTATCATGCGTCTTGTGTCTAAGTCTGCCTCTATAAAGGTAATAGACTGACAAGGCAACAAGGCAGATTTTTCATACTTTATGGTGATTCCTAACTGGGAACAAGTTTGGATTGTATAGTCCCATGCTGTGATTAGTTGATGCTCAGTGGTAGCAGTGAGGAGCCAGTCGTCTAGATATGGAAACACCTGGAATCCTAGACGCCACAGGTGAACCGTGACCACTGCCATACACTTGGTGAACACCCTGGGGGCTGTGGTGAGACCAAAGGGCAGGGCCTTGAACTGATAACAACTGGATCCCAGCTGGAAGCGTTTATATGGTAGTACACGTCCTGGAGATCTATGGAGCATATCCAATTGTCCTGACCCAAGAAGGGAAGAATGGACTTCAGTGTCACCATCCAAAACTTTTGTCTTTTTTACCAATTTATTTTGCTTTGGAACTAAAAATAACCTTGAATAAGTTCTGGATCTGATTTGGTCTGCGGGGACTTCCTGGATGGCTCTTTTTTTCTAGCAATCTTTGAACCTCTAGGATTGCATGATCCTGAAGATTGGGTGGAACATCTGGGATAGAATGTTTGCCCTTTGAGGGGAACTGAGAAAAGGGAATTTTGTAACCCCTGGATATTATCAACAATACCTATGTTTCTCTCATGATAGATTGCCAGGCTGCTGGGTACAGTGATAGTCTGCCCCTGACTGCCTCCAGAGGTGGACAGCCGGACCTCCCTTCAGGAATGCTGGAAGGGCCTAGCAGGGAAAGTATCTGTGTTGCCCTGCTGTTGCGGACTTGCTCTGCTGTGAGGGCAGTGTCTTTCATTGTTGTTTCCCCCTCTGCCCCTGGGGGAGAAATATCCACGTGTCAGGCAAAGATCCCTGGGATTTTCAGAACCACATTTTTCCACTCTTCTGACCTTTAGGATAGGGTCTAGATGGAGTGGAAAAACAGACTCCCATGGCAGAAGAGAGTCTTACCATCCTGTTCACACCTAGTGAGAGTCTCTTTTACCTGAGGCCCAAACAAGGACGAGTCATCAAAGGGGGTGTTGGTAAATGAAGACTTAAAAGGTTCCGCAAATTGACAAAGTCACATCCAGGAGTGTCTGCGTAAAGCTACTCCAGTACCTGCTGCCCTACTTGCTCCATCTGCCGCATAAGAAATGAGCATCATGGAGGAGTTAACCACAGAAGTCAAGGTCATAAGCTGGGAAGCTGTCCTGTTCACAACTCCCTCAGCTGTGGGATCTTGCAGGGTATCTCCTAGCTCCTTCAGGAGATCCCTCTGAAGTCATGTGAAGTGTGACAAGTAATTCAGTGACCTGAGAGTAAAGGTCGCTGAAGAAAACATTCACTTCCCATACCTGTCCATCGTATGAGACTCTTTGTTCGGCAGATGGACAGATGAAGTTTCCGCAAGTTCCTTCTTGGTGGCTGCTGTCACCACCATGACATCAAGAGGGACCCCTTTGGATTGGAAAGACTTATCTTCTGGAGCTGTAATAAATTTGTTCTGTCTCCTTGGAACTGGTTCCATGGTCTCTGGAGTGCTCCATGCCTTTCGACTCACTATGGACAGAAGTTGTTGGAAAGGTGGAAACACCCAAGGGGTGGAGGGTCGGGAACCAAATGCATCCAAGTAGACAGACTCGTCCTCAGAAGGGGTTACAGACTTCCAGCCACCCCTCTGTCTAAGGATTTCCAAGATGTCTGAAAATGAGACATCCGCAGAGGGGGACCGTGGGGACACTTCTGACTCATCCAAGTGTGTATCCAAAGTGATAGACTCAGGGTAATCTAGATGCTTCCTCTTACACTTCTTCTTCCGAGGGACCTCCTCTGAGTGTTTGGGTCAGGTTTCGGAAGAAGTGGGGTCACCCAGTGGGGTGTCCTGGGGCACCGGTTCCCTATGCTTGGCAGGAGGAGGGACAAAGGCTGGCACAGGCACCGATGGAGAAGGAGCCAATGGAGCCAAAGGTGGAGCAATGTCAGGAGACAGTACACTCCTCATCCCCTCGAAGGTGCCACAGTCCCGAGTCGAAGGAGCTGCTGGCTCCGAAGAGCCGGAGATCTGCTTTGAACCAGGAGTGACGACTCCGAGGCTGATGTAGGAGCAGAGCTCTCCTGCACCAAAACTCAAAGAGGGAGAGTGGGGTCGGACAAGGGTCCGATGCCACACCCCCCCCCTCGGAGCCAGCGAGAGAGCTTCGGCGCCCAGATCCCTCTTTGGACTGAGACATCAAGGAGATCAGAGCAGTCATCGGAACCGATAAGGGAGAAGAAACTGGCGCCGACTGTTCCTCCACTACGACCTCCATGCACTTTGGCTCCAAGCTCAAGAGAGTCGGAGGAGGAATCAGTGGATAAGCTGGGAGGGTGGAAGGAGCCAATTCCTTATGGGCTGGGCTCGAAAGTAATTTAGCAAGTGCCTGTGACTTGAGGAGCCTGTTGACCACTCTCTCAATGTCATGATCTGAAAGCCTGGAGGACCGAGAAGAGTGTGAAGAGGACCGGTGACTGCCCGCTCCAGGTTGCAGCAGAGGCAATTGTGGAGTGGAGCGTACAGGCACCAAAGAAGGAGACTTTGATCTCTTATGGGTCTGGACTGGCTCCAAGGGCACAGATGGAGCCGCCGGGGACTTAGCTTTGTCGGAGCCAGTGCTGGGAGCTGACAGAGCTGAAGGCTTCTCAGTGATTTGTATCTGTTCCAAACTTGGAACCGATGGCTTGGAGTGTTTCTCGGACACTTTGGCTGGCTGAGGACCCTGAGACCAGGAATCTTGAGGGTTCTTCAGGAGGCCACATAAAAAAAGCTTATTTTTCCTCTCCTGCAGGACTCTGGAACTGAAAGCATGGCAGATGGAGCAAGAGTCCTGCAGGTAAACAGCCCCTAAACAATAAACGCAACTCATGTGCCCATCCATAAGGGACATTTTTTGGCAACACGAGTCACATTTTTTAAACCCAGAGGGTTTTAACTCTTTAGACATAGTAACTTTAGTCAGGAAAAATTTCATAGAGAAAAACAGAAACTATCACTAACAGCACACAACAAGTGACAGCAAACAGGCTGACAACAAAAGGAAGAACCTTATTTAAATATATATTTATTATTATTTTTTTTTTTAAAGGGAAGAAGAAAAAAGGAGGAGAGCCTCTAACTTAAACGGTGACTCCCCCAATGGGAGAGCCTCTAACTTAAATGGCAATCCCAGAAAAAGGGTGATGAAAGGGAAGAACCCTCTAACTTAAACAGGCTCTAAGGGGAAAGCAAGGCCTGAAGAGAAAAACGATGGCCAAAAAGCACCACAACAACCAGAGAAAGGGTTGTTAGACTAACAGGAGATGAAACACACTCTTAATGAGTCAGTATAACCACTAAGTATTAGAAAAAGTAGCGATAAATAGAAAAAAAGCACAAAGTACTTAGCCTGAGCCAGTAATAGCAATCTCGACGGTGCAAGCGGCAAACAAGATCTGGGTAGCTGCCACTAGGCATGTTGGGATAAGGGATAGCCTCGAGTCAGTAAAAGCTCTTGAGCTTTAGTAAATCGGCCGAGTCATAGCCGAGGATTGGCTCCGAACCCAACCAGCATGAACGAAGGTGAGATGGGACAACATAACATCAAATGCTTTCATAAACTTATTATTATATCCTCTTTGTAAGGTTATAAGAGCAATATTTAAAAATAGCCCCTATTTTGGGGCCTTGTCTCCCCATTATTGTTGTCTTTGTCCAGAATTCTACTACTAAGAGATTGAGAGGTATATGTGGAGGTACCAAAGTCAGAATTGCGCGACTTTATTAATCTTTGTATGAAGAGTGTCTGATCCATTGGCCTTCTCTGCAGCTCAGTAAAATGATCTTTACCTTTGTTTTGTAAATATCCATCTCCCTTTTACATTAAACTAATATCAGATATATCCATTAAGTAAATCTTTTTCTATGAATGTTGCTGTCTATTTATCTGTATTCTGTGACCTGTGTTAACATACATTCCATGCTTTTTATCCCTGCTTCTTCTTAAAGGTGCCTTAAACTGTTTAGGACTTAACTTTAGCACCAAAGCAAGTAGTACTGAAGTGCTGTGACGCTGTCTTCTCCAATATTATCCCACAAATATACCTATGATATTTTAAATAAATCCTTCCTAAGATGGTAGTTTTGATCACATGGAGATCTTCCTGACTTATCCATTGCTGAGGTCATCACAGGAATAGAGTGGGGAAGCACCCATAGCTTTTTAATGATTGCACCCATGAATGTACAGTGCTGCATCCATTAAAGGCTATGGTGACATCCCTGAGCGATTCCATATGGTGACATCACAGAAGGAGAAAGTTAGTTTGATGGGCTTGTCCTTAATATAATATTTACAAAACTGTTAAAGCATGACGTAAGAAATGTAGGGGAGAATCATACCTCTCAACTGCCCCCCCCCTTGGCTAAAATGTTCCTCTGTCCTTCCTAAAACTGGCAATTTGAAGAGAATAATGATGGAATACACTTAATAAATCGCAATAATTACATATATAGATTCACATTCTCTTAGTCTGTCAACTTTATAAGTTAATAGTACTAATATTTTAAAAGTACTGCAGTGGTGGTGCTGCGGTAGCGTTGTCACCTCACAGTAAGACGCTGTTCTGTTCGATTCTCAGCTAGGGCGTCTTCTGTGTGGAGACATGCGTGAATGGGCGTACCTTTGTTGAAGGTTGTGCGTCAGAGCTGGCAACTCGGTACGTAAAAAATCTACTGCCAATCATTAGCGGACCGGAGTTACGCTGTGGCGACCCCTAACCGGGAAAAGCCAAAAGACACAAACAAACAAACAAACTAATATTTTAAAAGTATCACTGTTTGCTCCTAATTATTTCTGGACTTTTCCCTGATTCTAGAAATAAGGGTTGAGAGTTTAGCATCACAACATAGTAGCTATCAAATTCCACAATGAATGTGATAATTCTTGAGAGAATTTAGTATTCATGTGTGTTACCTCTAATTGTCTTCTTGTTCAAAACTACACTTAAAGCTTTTAGCTTTTTTGCTCATTTTTAACTCCAGTCATTTTTCTTTCTTCACGTTAGCCATTCCTGATTTGTTTCTCCACATTTTTAGAAGTGTCATCGCCTTTACTGTTTTGAACATCTGGCCTTCTAAAATCTTATTCTTTTCTCCTTTTAGATGTAAATTCTATGATTTCACTGCTTACAAACTAGCTTTTTTTGACAGGCAAGGGTTATTTTCATAGTTAAATGACTTTCTAAAAACAACACATTTCTAACTACATACCATCATTTTTGACAACCCAGTCCCCTGCTTTACACTTGAGGCTGTCTTCAGTTTCAATCTGCAAACTTCATAAAGTCTGTGTGGGTTCTAACCCCACATCAGGCACTGGGGTTCATATTCCAGTACTGAAAATGTATTGCAAAAAAAGGGAGTGTTCGATGTGGATTCATAAAAATATGTCCATGTTAACCATGGGGCATATGATTGAGAGGAAAGCAGGAATATTGTTTGAGATAAAAATAATAGGTCATAGGGAATGAAATGTAATAAGAGCATTACAAAATATTTATTTAGTGAAACAGTGGAAGAATTGTGTTTTCATCCTGAGAAAGAAAGAGTGGAGACCAAGACTGATGAGTCTGCGTACTTGTTGGCCTACTGTGTGGGAGAGAGAAAGTTTAAGGTATGATAGAATGATGGGTCTGAACCTATAGTAGGTAGTCCAGCTCTTAGTCTTTGTCCCTATTGTAGCAGTCTGAAAGACAGAGTATTCTACTTGTAGGGTTGCCAGGTGTAGGACTACTAAAGTATATATGAAGTGTCTGCACAAACTATATTAAGGTATCCATTTTCTGACTTGGTAATGAGAGGCAGTTATAACCTCATATGCATTAAAGATGTCATAGGACTCGGTCCTGAATCTTCGAAAATATAATGGAGTAGGACAGTCTTAGATGCATTTCATTGCATCTGTGTTTTGCTCAACACTGCTGAGGCATTTTTTCAGACTAGAGGAGAAAGAGCATCTTAAGCATCGCACTCTGTTCAAATATATGTGTGTGTTTGTGTCCAACCTTAGCATTTCACAAAACGACATGCCTCAAAACAAAACAAAATTTGCCATTAAAAAGGTACTTGAACCTAACAGCTTGATTAAACAAATCCTCAAGGCATATGCAGTAGTGGCTGTACAGTTCTCAAGTAAATGTACAATTGAAAAAAAAAATAAAAGTATTTTGGATGGGAGCAAGCTGCCTTGTTGCCCTGTATGAAGGGCTTTGCCTCTTATCTACCCTTAATTTATTGGTCTCACCTTCAACTTGCTGCACCCCTGAGAGAGTGATCACTAGAAGACTAGAGGGCAGAAGCAAGTTGCTTAGCTCTGTGGCACAGGGGAAGGATTCCCATCTGCATACTTGGCACTGGAGCAGCCAGGCAGGGAAGGGTGAAGAGGAGGTGGAGGGATTGACCCACTTGAGGCAGAATGGGTGGTGCTAACTTCCTCGTGGGGACTAGGAAGCTCACTGCTTGTGTCTCGGAGGATGGGGCAGAAATTCCTGGAGTAGGAAGCCCCTTGAGAAATTTAGTGGATGTCCTCTTTTGTCACACCATTGCATGTCCCTCCCCTGTGGGTCTGTGTCACATAATCGAATGGCCGCATTGTCAAACATATCATCTCATCGACAATGCAGACCTTCAAACCATTCTCACTGAGATCGCGTTATCGTAAGGATTAGGAAAGTTGCCCTTTTCTCCACTGTAGTATGATCTCGGAGTTGGTATATATATATATATATATATATATATATATATATATATATATATATATATATATAATTAGTGGGGGCGTGTGGGGGGGGGGTTGATGGACTGCATTGTTGATAAGATAACATTCAACAACGTGACCATTTGATTATTTGACATAGACCCACAGGGGAGGGATATGTAATGGTATGACAAAGGAGGACATCCACTAAATTTCTCAAGGGGCTTTCTACCCCTCCCCTACATCTGGGTCTATGTTCAGCCATCGAATGTCTGACATTGAGCACCAAGCATAAAAAGTTCACTCACTGCACTTTCATTTCATCGACAGGGTAAGTAACTACTTATCCAACACTTCCCCGTCTCACACATGGAAGTGTTTCAAACGCACCCAGGTGGGGTGCTTCACACCCCACCCCACCCTTACTATATATACCCAACATGTTTCATTTTCGGAGTTAGTATATGTAATTATCAGGGGGTGTGGGAGTTTTATTCTATTTTTTTTAACTTATGTTTTACATGCTCTTAGATCGTTGCAGAGTGTATGCATAGTAGCGTGTTGATATTTACAATGTCAGTGTTTTCTGGTCGATATTGTAAACATTGATGTTTGGGTGTCTGGATGAAATCTGGTACACCCTTGATAGATAAATATATCTATTGACCACAAAAGTAAAAAAAAATAGATTGTCACCCTAACACACATGCTCCAAGGTACAACCTCAGACCAAGCAAAAGAAAAGTACTTTTTTTTTACAAGGGAAGGCAGCTCCCCCTGCACTTCATGCAAATTATATATACCTACTCCAAGACTGTACAAGCCCCAGGGAAGGGTCATATTCTCCACACCCCAGGGACTGTCAATCTCACACACCTGTCGATATTGGGGAGTTTTGATTAATAAGAGTGCTCCCATACAGATATTTAGATGATATATATATATATATATATATATATATATATATATATATATATATATATATATATATATATATATATAAATTTTCTCATTTTTCTGGACTCAGCATTTACTTCTACAATATTCACATCCATACATTTTCCTTTTTGATTATTACAAATTATACTTTTTTCTTAATTGATTTATTTTGAAGGAGAACTGTTTCTGATGTGTGAATGTAATTTTGTTGTTTTCTGAAACCATTTATATATTAAGTAAATTTTTTGCTCAAATTTGTTTCCTTTGTATAAGTGTGTTTTATAGGCTTATAGGGGGTTACTAGGCAATGGCCCTAGAGCCTTTTTAAGACCAACCATTCCATTTGTGCCCTAATTATCAATGCCGACAGACTAGAAAAGCTTTGGTATATGCCTGTTGTATGCCATTTCCCTTGTTTGTGATGTAAATAAATCAATGCCCAGTTCCCTCTGAATACTAGCTTGTTACAATAAAATCCAGATTGTACACAAAGTTTTGCTGTTTGTTTATATTGAAGAGGTTAGGGCTGGTGCTCTTGCTGTTTTGCAAAAGGACATGTGCCTAACACACCACTGACCATGGAAATGTTATTGCTACCACTCTGCTGTCAACAGCTAATAAGCAATGTATGGTAATAAATAAAAAATGTAATCTTAGAAGAAGTTTCTGCTTCATTAAGACTTAATCCATTGTTCATATGCTTAGATTGACAGATGTGAGAGACTGCACAATCCTCGGTGCTGGAAAAATGTGCCCTTTCCCTGACATTGTGCAATCTCGGAGTTAGTATATATCATTACTAGGGGGTGTGGGGTGCCATTTCTATTGACTGCTGTCCCTCCTGCTGCAGTTATTTTCAGCTTGTCTCAGAATAATACTTTTGTGTAGGTCTTCACTTTCACCATGTTTCAACTATATTTTCTAGGACAAGGTATTTTGGACTGACCTGGAGAATGAAGCAGTTTTCTGTGCCAGTCGAGTAAATGGCCAAGATATTTTCTTACTCACTGAAAATCTGAATAATCCTCACTCGATTGTGGTGTTTCATGAGCTCAAACAACCGCAAGGTAAACATAAATAGTTTTTACTGTTTTGTGTAAATGATACTCCATAGGTTTTATTATTTAGCATTTTACCTTTTCAGAAACATTCCTTTTATTTTCATTAACCCCCCCCCCTTCTGTGCAGCCTTCTGCTTTGATGTTTTCCTGTTTCTGTATTTTAAGTGCACTTATTTATTCGTTTATTTGACTAATTCTAAGGAGTGAGTCAAAGAAGAGAGTACTAAAATGATAAAATACCCAAGAATACTGCAATGTGCACAAGAAGTAGTTTAAAAAACAGAAAACTGTCGTGATCAAGACATATCAAGCTCTAAAGCTTAGAGGCAGACGGGTCTGATAGTGAGTTAGATGAGGAAGATGAAGAAAGTGAAATAGAATGAGGGAGATAACGTTGAGTTAGAACCCAATATGGGAGACTAAATATAGAATGGCCATGGAATTCATAGCAGAGGAAACGTGTGGTAAGTTTAGAACTTGGTGGTTCGGTGAGTAAGATTTCTGCCTTGCACCTCCCACATCCTGGCTTTTGTTCTGTCCTGTTTCTGTGTGTAGGAAGCCCCCCCGGCTGCATATTTTTCAGCAGATGCTATGCCTTGCACCTACTTCACAAAGAAGTTATTTGATTAGCTTCCAAATTATACATATATATTGCATCTACCATTTTCCTTGTGACTGATAAAAACAGTCTGGGAAAGATGAGTTAATTTACTAGGTTAACAAGTAAGAAACATAAGACACAAGGATGAAAGAAGGAGAAGGAATCTTTATATGGCATTAAAGGTGTGAACATGCATGGAGAGTATGAGAGATATGGGGGATCTGTTTAATATTTTTAGCAAAGGTAGTGAGACACATTCTGTTTTCTTTGTGTTCCCTTAGTATGTAAGGCATGCTACCCATAAATAACTTGATTCAGGGAAGCTATGATGTGATTCTGGACTTATTTTAGAGTCACTCAGTCACACAGTATGAAAGTGAAAGATGTGAGACTCTGGTCAGGTCATATTGATGAAACTCATTCAAGGTTCTTTACTGTGATCTTTAAGCTGTGTTTCCATCTTTAAAACTAATATAGGACATTCCAAATGGTGTGACTGTAATTGCAAAATTGCCTGATAGCATGTATTAGGAGGGTCAAGGGCAAAGATGTGTGAGAGTGACAGCATCCAAGGTCACAGCTTAGTGAAGCGCACAGAAGGGGTATAAGGCCAAATAGCAGGACTCTGCACCAACATATGTCAGTTCGGGCTTGCAAGCTAAATAACATAATGGGCAACCACAAGGTGATGTGCTGCCAGCCCCTAGGCTTTCCTGGAGTAGCTGCAACATACTACAGTCAGTTGTACCACGTGACCAATTTACATCTTGGTATTAGGGCATGGAAAGTTTGGCATCTTTTTCACAGATAAAAAGTATCAAGATTTTTTTTTTTTATTGTGAGTTGAATTTGTGGATTGTTATTAATGTATGAGTAATATTTTTTTCTTAGATTGGTCTAATAAAATCTCAATTCTCACTCCGCTTTATTACAGTAAGTGCATAAGTTTTTATTTCACAAGAGTGTTCGAATAACAAACATTTTGGGTGGCCACGGTGGTGCAGCGGTTAGCATTGCCGCCTCACAGCAAGAGGGATCTGTGGTCTCGTGGGTTTCCTCCGCGTGTTCCGGTTACCTCCCACATCCCAAAGACATGCTGTAGGTGGATCGGACACTCTAAATTGGCCCTAGGTGTGAGTGTGTGCATGTGTGTGCCTTCTGTGGAAGGTTGAGCAGCAGGCTGGCAACTCGACAATGTAAAAACTTCACTGCCAATCATTCTGCGGACCATTGTTCCGCTGTGGTGACCCCTAACCAGGATAAGCCGAAAGGAGATGATGATGTTCGCATAACAAATATTTACTGCAATCATAATCATTCGCTGTTATGAATTAGCACTTTGGTCTTCCAAACCTGCAATATCTAACATTTTGAGACTCTTCTTGCATCTAGTGGTAAAAATGCAAAAGTAAATGGACTTGGAACATTATTATTAGTAAGTGACATTTCCCAGCAATCTAACCTAACACTAGTATGTCAACAACACCATCTTCTTCACTACTAATTTCTCAACAAGACTTTTCGAAGATTTTTTTTTTTAATGGCTTCTTTTCCTTATTAGCACTTTACCGTTTGGAGTTGTTTGTTCTTTGCTATTTTTTGCCTCAGCTGCCTGCCGATCATCACCATCCCTCACAACCAATGGACTCATTTGTTCTCCATCACTGAGGAAAAAGTTGACTTTAAAAGGCATGATTTAGGCATCCAGCAGAGGTGATTAAGCTTCTTCCTTGCCTGAACCCTAATCCTCAGCATGCAGACGTCAAAATGTTGGGGAAAACCTTGCTATGGGCTCTCAGCAGGGTTGTCACCCTCATCTCCTCAAGGGACATTCCCTCCAAGCAACCCCCCCCAAAAAAAGCACAAATGGTGTTTTACTGATCTCCACAATGGAAGTCATACAGGCCCATGTAATTATATATACCTACTCCAAGACTGTACAAGCCCCAGGAAGGGTCATATTCTCCACACCCCAGGGACTGTCAATCTCACACACCTGTCGACATTGGGGAGTTTTGATTAATAAGAGTGCTCCCATACAGATATTTAGATGATATATATATATATATATATATATATATATATATATATATATATATATATATATATATATATATATATAAATTTTCTCATTTTTCTGGACTCAGCATTTACTTCTACAATATTCACATCCATACATTTTCCTTTTTGATTATTACAAATTATACTTTTTCTTAATTGATTTATTTTGAAGGAGAACTGTTTCTGATGTGTGAATGTAATTTTGTTGTTTTCTGAAACCATTTATATATTAAGTAAATTTTTTGCTCAAATTTGTTTCCTTTGTATAAGTGTGTTTTATAGGCTTATAGGGGGTTACTAGGCAATGGCCCTAGAGCCTTTTTAAGACCAACCATTCCATTTGTGCCCCAATTATCAATGCCGACAGACTAGAAAAGCTTTGGTATATGCCTGTTGTATGCCATTTCCCTTGTTTGTGATGTAAATAAATCAATGCCCAGTTCCCTCTGAATACTAGCTTGTTACAATAGAATCCAGACTGTACACAAAGTTTTGCTGTTTGTTTATATTGAAGAGGTTAGGGCTGGTGCTCTTGCTGTTTTGCAAAAGGACATGTGCCTAACACACCACTGACCATGAAAATGTTATTGCTACCACTCTGCTGTCAACAGCTAATAAGCACTGTATGGTAATAAATAAAAAATGTAATCTTAGAAGAAGTTTCTGCTTCATTAAGACTTAATCCATTGTTCATATGCTTAGGTTGACAGATGTGAGAGACTGCACAATCCTCGGTGCTGGAAAAATGTGCCCTTTCCCTGACATTGTGCAATCTCGGAGTTAGTATATATAATTACTAGGGGGTGTGGGGTGCCATTTCTGTTGACTGCTGTCCCTCCTGCTGCAGTTATTTTCAGCTTGTCTCAGAATAATACTTTTGTGTAGGTCTTCACTTTCACCATGTTTCAACTATATTTTCTAGGACAAGGTATTTTGGACTGACCTGGAGAATGAAGCAGTTTTCTGTGCCAGTCGAGTAAATGGCCAAGATATCTTCTTACTCACTGAAAATCTGAATAATCCTCACTCGATTGTGGTGTTTCATGAGCTCAAACAACCGCAAGGTAAACTTATAAATAGTTTTTACTGTTTTGTGTAAATGATACTCCATAGGTTTTATTATTTAGCATTTTACCTTTTCAGAAACATTCCTTTTATTTTCATTGACCCCCCCCCCCACCCTTCTGTGCAGCCTTCTGCTTTGATGTTTTCCTGTTTCTGTATTTTAAGTGCACTTATTTATTCGTTTATTTGATTAATTCTAAGGAGTGAGTCGAAGAAGAGAGTGCTAAAATGATGAAATACCCAAGAATACTGCAATGTGCACAAGAAGTAGTTTAAAAAACAGAAAACTGTCGTGATAAAGGCATATCAAGCTCCAAAGCTTAGAGGCAGACAGGTCTGATAGTGAGTTAGATGAGGAAGATGAAGAAAGTGAAATAGAATGAGGGAGATAACGTTGAGTTAGAACCCAATATGGGAGACTAAATATAGAATGGCCATGGAATTCATAGCAGAGGAAATGTGTGGTAAGTTTAGAACTTGGGGATTCGGTGAGTAAGATTTCTGCCTCGCACCTCCAACATCCTGGCTTTTGTTCTGTTTCTGTGTGTAGGAAGCCCCCCCCCGGCTGCATATTTTTCAGCAGATGCTATGCCTTGCGCCTTCTTCACAAAGAAGTTATTTGATTAGCTTCCAAAT
Organism: Protopterus annectens; assembly: GCF_019279795.1. Classification (NCBI taxonomy): domain Eukaryota; kingdom Metazoa; phylum Chordata; order Ceratodontiformes; family Protopteridae; genus Protopterus; species Protopterus annectens. Next base: position 620,986,325 of record NC_056744.1, read on the forward strand.
TATACATATATATTGCATCTACCATTTTCCTTGTGACTGATAAAAACAGTCTGGGAAAGATGAGTTAATTTACTAGGTTAACAAGTAAGAAACATAAGACACAAGGATGAAAGAAGGAGAAGGAATCTTTATATGGCATTAAAGGTGTGAACATGCATGGAGAGTATGAGAGATATGGGGGATCTGTTTAATATTTTTAGCAAAGGTAGTGAGACACATTCTGTTTTCTTTGTGTTCCCTTAGTATGTAAGGCATGCTACCCATAAATAACTTGATTCAGGGAAGCTATGATGTGATTCTAGACTTATTTTAGAGTCACTCAGTCACACAGTATGAAAGTGAAAGATGTGAGACTCTGGTCAGGTCATATTGATGAAACTCATTCAAGGTTCTTTACTGTGATCTTTAAACTGTGTTTCCATCTTTAAAACTAATATAGGACATTCCAAATGGTGTGACTGTAATTGCAAAATTGCCTGATAGCATGTATTAAGAGGGTCAAGGGCAAAGATGTGTGAGTGTGACAGCATCCAAGGTCACAGCTTAGTGAAGCACACAGAAGGGGTATAAGGCCAAATAGCAGGACTCTACACCAACATCTGTCAGTTCGGGCTTGCAAGTTAAATAACATAATGGGCAACCACAAGGTGATGTGCTGCCAGCCCCTAGGCTTTCCTGGAGTAGCTGCAACATACTACAGTCAATTGTACCACGTGACCAATTTACATCTTGGTATTAAGGCATGGAAAGTTTGGCATCTTTTTCACAGATAAAAAATATCAAGATTTTTTTTTTATTGTGAGTTGAATTTATGGATTGTTATTAATGTATGAGTAATATTTTTTTCTTAGATTGGTCTAATAAAATCTCAGTTCTCACTCCGCTTTATTACAGTAAGTGCATAAGTTTTTATTTCACAAGTGTGTTCGAATAACAAACATTTTGGGTGGCCACGGTAGTGCAGCGGTTAGCATTGCCGCCTCACAGCAAGAGGTTCTGTGGTCAAGTGGGTTTCCTCCGAGTGCTCCGGTTACCTCCCACATCCCAAAGACATGCTGTAGGTGGATCGGACACTCTAAATTGGCCCTAGGTGTGAGTGTGTGCATGTGTGTACCTTCTGTGGAAGGTTGAGCACCAGGCTGGCAACTCGACAATGTAAAAACTTCACTGCCAATCGTTCTGCGGACCGTTGTTCCACTGTGGTGACCCCTAACCAGTATAAGCCGAAAGGAGATGATGATGTTCACATAACAAATATTTACTGCAATCATAATCATTCGCTGTTATGAATTAGCACTTTGGTTTTCCATACCTGCAATATCTAACATTTTGAGACTCTTCTTGCAATTGGTGGTAAAAATGCAAAAGTAAATGGACTTGGAACATTATTATTAGTAAGTGACATTTCCCAGCAATCTAACTTAACACTAGTATGTCAACAACACCATCTTCTTCACTACTAATTTCTCAACAAGACTGTTCGAAGATTATTTTTTTTTAATGGCTTCTTTTCCTTATTAGCACTTTACCATTTGGAGTTGTTTGTTCTTTGCTATTTTTTGCCTCAGCTGCCTGCCGATCATCACCATCCCTCACAACCAATGGACTCATTTGTTCTCCATCACTGAGGAAAAAGTTGGCTTTAAAAGGCATGATTTAGGCATCCAGCAGAGGTGATTAAGCTTCTTCCTTGCCTGAACCCTAATGCTCAGCATGCAGACGTCAAAATGTTGGGGAAAACCTTGGTATGGGCTCTCAGCAGGGTTGTCACCCTCATCTCCTCAAGGGACATTCCCTCCAAGCAACCCCCCCCCCCAAAAAGCACAAATGGTGTTTTTACTGATCTCCACAATGGAAGTCATACAGGCCCATGTACCTCTAACTGTGCACAGTCTTCCCCACTTCCACAAGAGAGGTAAGTGGGCCACGCCTTCCACAGGAGAGGTAAGTGGACATTCCACATTGTCTCTGCTAGGCTTCTCCAATGCTGGGGATGTTAATCACACCCTGGTCACCTGGATCACACTAAGGGCTCTGTCGTTTTGTGCTTTACCATCTGGAGTATTGAACACCATTCATCTCAGCTGCATATACTTCAAGACGTGCTGATTGCCAAGATAAGCCTTGCTGCATCCCAGCATATTTCCTTCATGCAGTTTAAAAAGACTTTGTCACTTATGAAAATACTTCTTTGTTTATTGAGTCTGTTTTTTTTTTCTTTACCTTAATGTTATTTTTTGAGCTGATAGTGAAGTAGATGTCAGTAAGTTTAGTGTCAGCCTGTGAACCATAAGTAGTTTTTCAAAGACAGTCTAATACCTTATAACAGAGTCTTTGTGAATTTCAGCAAAGCAATAAAGCAGTCACTGCTGTTGTTGTGAGCTTTCTTCATTAAGTACTTAAAAGTTTGAATGGTTCCTTCAGTTGACCAGTAGGCAGACTTTGATTCTGTATTTACATATTGAGGGACCATTCTTTGGTAAAACAATGTAAGTTTACAGGTTCATAGGTAAGTACTAGGCTACTGGCCTTGGGGCCTATATAAGACTAGCCAAAAAAGTTCCCTGGCTTTCACCACCCAAGAAAGTTATTTTCCTGTGCCCCTGTCTAGCAGAGCCACAGACGTGATCCATGGGGTGAATTTCCTATTTCCCATCCATTTGTCAATATTTTTCTTAAAGAGAGCTAATGAGGAGCTTTGCTTGACATGAAAGGGTAGTCTGTTCGAGAGCATGGGAAGTCTCTGGGACAGGAATCATGTTCTGTTTATTATGGTGGCAAGGTTTAGGTCCCTGGAGCATGTGGCTCAGAGGGATTGGGGTTTCTTTAAGTGTAGCATGTCCAATAGATCTGGGTTTGACATGACTTTGTATGTTAGGTAGAGGTTGCCTCTGAGTAGGCGATAAGCAACGGAGTAGAGCTCGAGTTTTTTGAGACGGTCTGCATATGGCATCTATTTGAGGCTGGTAATCCTCTTAGTGAGGTATTTCTGTGGCCTTTCTAGTTGTTGTAGATGTCTTGTGAGGTACATGACAAATGGAGCGTTGTACACTATAATGGGTCTGATGAGGGATGAGTAGAGAGGAACAATGACCTCTTTTGTTTCTGGAGGTGAACCCCTTTGTGATGAGGTGTGCCACTTAGAAGGATTTCCTGACTACTGTACGATGTGATTATCAAAGGAGAGACTACTGTCCACCTGTGTCCCAAGGTCTCTTATCACACTTTCGGTGTTTAGTAAGCTACCACCTATGTGGTAGTTCATGGGTACAGTGTTTTTCCCAAAGGGGATGACAATGCACTTCTTGGTATTGAGTTTAAGGCAATAACTTTGACACCAAGCATCAGTCTCAGTAAGGTCCCTTTGTAGAATGTCCACATCATTAGGCAAATCTATTATGGCACCTAGTTTGCAGTCATCTGTGAACTTCATTAGCCAAAGACCTGCTGTATTAGCCTGGATTTCTGAGAAGTAGATGCCAAACAGGAGAGGACCCATGACTGAGCCCTGTGGTACTCCACTTGTCACTGGTCTGAAGTTGGATTTGGAGTTGGCTACTTTCACTGTGTAGGTTCTGTCAGTGAACCAGTTGGCCACCCTTCTTGTGACACAGGGATTTATGCCCAGTCTAGTGAGTTAATATATAATTCCAGAGTGGGAAATGGTGTCAAAAGCCTTGGTGAGGTCAAGATAGGCTGTGTGCACCACCTTACCCTCATCCATGGCTCTGGTGACTGCTTCAAAGAAGTCAGTCAGGTTTAGGAGACATGACCTACATTTTACAAACCCAAACTGAGTGGGATCCAGAGTTTGGAGATTACCTATGTCCTTGTTTATAAGCTCCAAGATGATACATTCCATGGCCTTGCAGACCAGGCTCATCATTAATACCACTCTTTGGGGATACAGACATCCATGCCTTAATGCATTAATGGCACTTTATATAATTGACTTGTAGGGTCTGGCTAACTGCTTGTGGAAACTTTGAATAGTTTTCATTGGCTCAGTGGCATAGAGGGATAGTGCGCTGACCATGACTCACATGACCTGGGCTAGATTACAGTCCCAATGTTGGAGAAACCAGGTGGGAGTAGGGTAACAATGAGGACCTGAGCATGCTTGCTTCTCTCATGGGTGGGGCACATGCCTAGGAATATGTGCTCTATTGGAGTAGCAACAAAGAATTTGCCTCTTTAAGGGAGGTAGAACGTCTGTAGTATTATGTCACTTTTAGAAATGAATGACAGCCTGTACAATGTCCATTGCAAGCCCTACCCCAGTGGGGTTGCTGTGTATGTATGGGGAAAAACATCAGGACAAAGTAAGTGTCCTGACCCCCTATGTGAATGATGGCATTGCTCCAAGCATGCCTGTTCCCCTCACTGAAATGAAAATGTATATGAACTAGGGCTGTTGTAATTGGGGGAGTGACTGGGACAGTAAAGTGGTTTAGGGTGGCTAGATGGTCACATGGGAATTGGAGCAAAGAATGGATCCAAATTAATACTTATCAGTTCACATTAGATATAAGTCACTTTCATAGTGAAAATGATTTCAACCAACCCTAGACCATGATCCAGGAAATGACATAACTGGCCATCTGTTGAGTATTATTCTGAAGCACGTTACGCAACACACTACAGCTGTGCCTGCTCAGTCTGAGATGACATCCTGAGCCAAAGTAAATCATTATGTGATGTTCTCTTTGCATGTACCTATTCCTAAATGAGACAGATGAATTCATTCCGTATTTCCTATCAGTTCTAATCTGCAATAGTTAACACATTTGAACAGGTGACCTAAGATATAATTTATATCATTTCTCAATGAAAAATAGTCTGACTTTCCTTATAAATGGCTCATTTCAGCTCAATCCAGGCCCTGATAGAAACTTCCTTTAATATTCTCAGTTGTGGATCTCTGAATTTTTGTTTATTTACATATTGTTTACTGACCTAGTCCCACTAGGCCTGTGACCCCTTTTCAATGGGAAACCCATGGTGATATTCATACTGATGAGAGAAATTTGGCCTGGGCACTGTTGAACTTTCTGTACACTTTTCTATAAGATCTGTGGGATCTTCTACATCTGTCTTCACTACCAGCAGCTCAGTCATACATTATGATATTGAAGTGGCTGAATAACAATGGAAACGTAAGCCACAAACCATCGTAGAAAATTATGAAGTTTATATCACATGGGATCACCCATTACCAACAGTTCAAAAGATAGATGCTAGAAAACTGGAAATAGTGGTCCAAGAAAAGAAGACAAAAGTAGCATTGATCATTGAAATCACCACACCCAGTGACTACAGTGTCTTGCGTACAGAAAGACACAAAGTCATAAAACACCAGGATCTGCAGGCAGAAACAAGAGCAATGTGGAAGAAAGATACCCAGACAGTTCCAATAGTAGTAGGAGCAATGGGTCTTATGAAAAAGAATCTACAGTTGTATTTAGATATGTTATCAATCCATGTAACCCCATATGAATTGCAGGAGGAGTCATTACTGGGCACATTGCAGGTGCTACGAAGAGCACTTTTGGCTAACATCAAAGATTAAAACAATACTAATTTCATGAACTTTAATCATACTTTGACTTAGGAATGGGGTCCAGTCCCATCATGGTATTAGAAACTCAAAAGATTTGAAGAAATTAAAAAGTGACTGAACTAGCACAGGCTCATCTTCTAATCCATTAGTGTTCCAGTGCTCTGCTCTGGAGGGTAAATTGCCTAGATTGATGAGTCATTGATGTGCATACGAGGCAAGTTCCATGCAGAGCAGTGCGTAAAGTGCATATGTGTTCTCAGTAAGTGGAGTGAGAGCATGTGCAGCTTCTCTCTGCTCAGATCGCCAGTTCATGTAAGTAGTGCAATGAAGTGTGTCCGTGTCTATATGGTCTATGTGCATAGGGGCAGTGTGTATGCTTGGGTTTTGTGAGCA